>NC_136262.1:162893222-162896444 GCF_964187855.1 Myxine glutinosa
GAGGTTCCCAACTTTTACCCAAAATTGCACCTAACATTCACATTTATCAGAAATCCGTCTCGTCCAGTTCACACTCTCTGCCAACACAGGTTACGCTCAGCCAGCCCTGACTCAGGCTCAGGCCCACACATCTCTCATCCACGCATCTTGTGCCCCACGCCATTCCATATCGTGGTCCTACCACAAATGTCGAGTATTTGCTCTCAAGGATTCCTGGTGGTTTATGGGGGAACATAATCTATCTATAATTCCAGCAATCTCTGTGTGTGTGTGTTTGTGTCTGTGTGTGTGTTTGTTTGTCCTGTGACCGCTGTTTCTCGACAACCACGGGTCCGATATACTTTAAACTTGCCAGGTATATTGCTGGGGACCCGAGGATGTGCCTTTTCAAGGTTTGAAATTAATCGGACAAGTAGTTACCGAGCTATGTCCAAAAAACGATTCAACCAATCAGAGAGCAGCGAGCTATCACATGTGCCGAACGTGGCGAACAGACTCTGCCTCGGACGGCACATTTGAGAGCGTAATTCATTTATTTCACGTTGGCAAACTATGTTGCCGTTAAACTATGTTTTAAAACTAATTAAAACTAATTTGCGATTCATCGTAACTGCGATTTGCGACCTTCCGGACAGTGAAGACTTCACTTCCGGCAGCCAATCACAGAACGAGCCGAGCCGAGCGCGTGCGCCATTACGGTTCGTAATTCGATTTCTTCCCGGAGAAAATAATAATTTCTCGATTTCTTATGCGCATTATTTCTCCCAATTCAGTCAGAGCGAAGGGGCGGAAGCGAAGAGCGTTGTTTTTTTTGTTTACGGGCGTACGGGCGTACGGGCGGGGTAGAGCGTACGGGTAGCGTTTTTTTTTTTTTTTTGGCAAGGAACGGGCACCCACGTACGGGCATGCCCTAGTCTATCTATAATTCCAGTAATCTCTGTGTGTGTGTTTGTCTGTGTGTATGTCTGTGTGTCTGTGACCGCTGTTTCTCGACAACCACGGGTCCGATATACTTGAAACTTGCCAGGTATATTGCTGGGGACCTGAGGATGTGCCTTTTCAAGGTTTCATATTAATCGGAGAAGTAGTTACCGAGCTATGTCCAAAAAACGATTCAACCAATCAGAGAGCAGCGAGCTATCACGTGCCGAACAGACTCTGCCTCGGACGGCACATTTGAGAGCGTATTCATTTATTTCACGTTGGCAAACTATGTTGGCGTTAAACTATGTTTTAAAACTAATTAAAACTAATTTGCGATTCATCGTAACTGCGATATGCGACCTTCCGGACAGTCAAATGAGGACGTCACTTCCGGACTTACGGATAGTCATAGTGACGACGTACTGATGCTGAACGTGGCGAGCAGACGCTGTAAGGTACAATCGATTGTAGTACACGTTTATAATAACTCTGCCGATACAGGCCCGATTAACTGCAGCGCCATCCGAGCTGCGGCGTCGGGACGATACATTCATTGTACGGTCACATCACGCACTTACGGGCACGCCCATGGGCCCATGGGCACGCCCATGCATGCATGGGCGAAGACATTTTTTTTTTTTTTTTTTGGCAAGGAACGGGCACCCACGTACGGGCACGTCCTAGGCGAATGGACCAAACCATTTCATGTAAATAGAGGGGGGGGATATAATTTTAGATATATATATAGTACGGGCATGCCCTAGTAATAACAATATGAGCTCCCTAAACAAGGAACTGAGACGCAGGAGGAGGCCATGAGGCCCACCAAAGCCTGCGCTTCTATTACAAAACTTGGGGTTGCTTGTCCGTGCTTCATCCTTTTTAAATGCTGAGGTAAAAAAAAAAAAGCAAAGAAAGACGAGACTAACATGATAAAAATGCACAATCGGACATTTTAAAGCTAATATACATCGCGATGATCTACATTGAAAGAAAATACATCATATTCTCCATGAAGCAACACCTCAAACCCGTTTTTAAAAAAACATCTTGTTATTCCTTGCTGGAAAATAATATTTCATTTTTAGTTTATGACCATTGTCAGCTGTAATGTTCATGATGTTGGATTTCGATAAATCGGCCGATATGTAATTATAATATCCACTACTATACTTTAATAGGCCCAATGAATCTCACCTTCTTGTGCAGCGGGTCCGGGAACGCTTTGGGTCCAATTCCTTTCCGAACCGGATGTCCAGGCTTCACGTTCAACTGAAGGTGGTAGCAACTGGTCATTTGTTCAGGGTGCCGGCGACAAGTCGCCTACTCTTAACAAGGGACATCATAGGATCCTCGACGTCCTCCAACTAACGCTAGTGGATTGGACGCAGATGTTAGTACGTTCGGCCGAGAGAGCGCAATGGAGGATCATCCCACATGTGGAATCCCAGGGTGGCAGTTTATAGCTGAGGTGAGACTATAACCCAGGATAGACAGCTCAAAGGTAACTGTGGATACCTGTAAGGCATCTACAAAGCTCATGTATACACTCTACCGAAAGTGACCCGGAGAATAACATAGGGTTAAATGTACACAAAATAGTTATAGTTACATCCTTAAAATGTGATTAGATTTTTACAACTCAACTCAACTCAACATCTCTATCTCTATCTCTATCTCTATATCTATCTCTCTCTCTCTCTCTCTCTCTCTCACCCTCTCTCTCTCTCTCACCCCCCCTCTCTCTCTCTCACCCTCTCTCTCTCTCTCTCTCTCACCCCCTCTCTCACCCTCTCTCTCTCTCTCACTCTCTCTCTCACCCTCTCTCTCTCTCTCTCACCCTCTCTCTCTCTCACCCTCTCTCTCTCTCTCTCCACCCTCTCTCTCTCTCTCTCACCCTCTCTCTCTCTCACCTTCTCTCTCTCTCACCCTCTCTCTCTCTCACCCTCTCCTCTCTCTCTCTCTCACCCTCTCTCTCTCTCACCCTCTCTCTCTCTCTCACCCTCTCTCTCTCTCTCTCACCCTCTCTCTCTCTCACCCTCTCTCTCACCCTCTCTCTCTCTCACCCTCTCTCACCCCCTCTCTCTCTCTCACCCTCTCTCTCTCTCACCCCCCTCTCTCTCTCTCACCCCTCTCTCTCTCTCACCCTCTCACCCTCTCTCTCTCTCTCACCCTCTCTCTCTCTCACCCCCTCTCTCAACCCTCTCTCATCCTCTCTCTCACCCTCTCTCTCTCTCACCCTCTCTCCCTCTCTCACCCTCTCTCTCTCTCTCACCCTCTCTCTCACCCTCTCTCTCT
>NC_136262.1:162896644-163011644 GCF_964187855.1 Myxine glutinosa
AAGGGACACCATGGTGTCCAGGTTCAGAAACACACCAATCAGGGTGAAAGTTACTGTGGGGGAGCTTGTGGGCGGAATAACGGGCTCCACCAATCAGAAGCCAGGAGACCTCGAAGATTCCCCCCTCCTCCTTTGAGGGTGAACAAAGGGATTTTAAACACGTTTTTGACTCTCTTGGTTCGTGGCTGGCATCACAAGCGGTCCACGGTTACGGTTCATTTTACTCTCTTGGTTCTTGGACATTGTGGACCTAACGCGTGCCTGTATTGAGTCTCTCTCTGGCCTCTCTCTCTCTTGCCCCACTGAGCACGTGAGCATTTTGTGCTCTTGGCTGGTCTCCCTCCCGCAGGCCTCACCACCTGCATTATTCGACTCTGGGCCAGACTTTTGTGCACTCAGCACGTTTCTGCAAGATTGCTACACTCTAGGCCTGTCTCTCCCTGCTCCCTCTCGCTGCACGTGGATGCAACAAAGAGGCCTTGAACTTGCTCGTTTTGCACGTGTTCATTGTTCTCAGCTGGCGGCCAGACTGTCTCTTGGTGCACGTGCACACGACCTTACCTGCCCAAGTCCATGCTAATGAACGACTTCACTCTGCCGAGCTGGGAGGTATCAGGAGCATCGTCGCTTTTGTGATATCAGGATCCCTACGTTCGATTGTTCATTACCCTCCCCTCCCCTGTGAAAGTGTGCTGGGCCCATGTGGTGTTTATCTATCTATAATTCCAGTAATCTCTGTGTGTCTGTGTGTGTGTCTGTGTTTGTCTGTGACCGCTGTTTCTCGACAACCACAGGTCCGATATACTTGAAACTTGCCAGGTATATTGCTGGGGACCCGAGGATGTGCCTTTTCAAGGTTTCATATTAATCGGACAAGTAGTTACCGAGCTATGTCCAAAAAACGATTCAACCAATCAGAGAGCAGCGAGCTATCACGTGTGCCGAACGTGGCGAACAGACTCTGCCTCGGACGGCACATTTGAGAGCGTATTCATTTATTTCACGTTGGAAAACTATGTTGCCGTTAAACTATGTTTTAAAACTAATTAAAACTAATTTGCCATTCATCGTAACTGCGATTTGCGACCTTCCGGACAGTGAAGACTGCACTTCCGGCAGCCAATCACAGAACGCGTTATTGCGTAGGCGTGGCCGATGTGAGAGCGAGCCGAGCCGAGCGCGTGCGCCATTACGGTTCGTAATTCGATTTCTTCCGGAGAAAATAATAATTTCTCGATTTCTTATGCGCATTATTTCTCCCAATTCAGTCAGAGCGAAGGGCGGAAGCGAAGAGCGTTGTTTTTTTTGTTTACGGGCGTACGGGCGTACGGGCGGGGTAGAGCGTACGGGTAGCGTTTTTGTTTTTTTTTGGCAAGGAACGGGCACCCACGTACGGGCATGCCCTAGTTTGTAGTAATCGTAATAAGGCGTAGAATAAGCTAAGTGTCTGCTTCTCGTCCCTTTTTCTTTGCGATTGTAATAATTACACTGTAAATATTTGTAATAAATCAAATTGTTAAACGTTTCCTTTCTCTCTGTCCATGAAAGTCTTTTCCTTTATTGATCCGTCATTGTTCTATCCAGGTTAACATCGGCCATAACGACATTAGCATCCCTCTGGCGGTTACCAACGGTTTTCACTCGGCCGTCTAAATTTCCATCTAGGAACAAAGGAAACTGCCGGAGGGTACGTACGGTGTGTTATCTGATTGAGACCGTCACGTGGTACAGGTAAGCTATTGCGTGATGGACCAATCGGCGTTCGTAGTTGCTGATTCGCAACATGCTAAGTACGAAGTGATATCACCCCATTGGGGTTAGGGTTAGGCAGTGACAGAAAGAGAGTGTCATTTCTATATGTGGGAAAATTACCTGCTTGGTCAGGGGTCACCCAGATAGCTCAGATGGCAGAGCACTTGTACGGTTCACCAGAGGACCTGGGTTTGATTCCCAGTCAGGGATGCAATTTTCCATTATGTCGATTGACTATTTACAACCCTGTTCATATATACAGTGCATTCAGAAAGTATTCAGACCCCTTCACTTTTTTCACATTTTCACACACATGAAAGCCCACAGAATCTTGTTTCTCACAGTCTGAGAGTCCTTTAGGTGCTTTTTTGCAAACTCCAAACGGGGCTTTCATGTGTCTTTCACCGAGGAGAGGCTTCCGTCTGGCCACTCTGCCATAAAGCCCAGGTTGGTGGAGTGTTGCAGTGATGGCTGTCCTTCTGGAAGTTTCTCCCATCTCCACACAGGATCTCTGGAGCTCAGCCAGAGTGACCATCGGGTTCTTGGTCACCTCTCTTACCAAGGCCCTTCTCCCCAGATTGCTCAGTTTGGCCAGACAGCCACCTCTAGGATGAGTCCTGGTTGTTTCAAACTTCTTCCATTTAAGAATTATGGAGGCCACTGTGCTCTTGGGAACCTTCAATGCAGCAGAATTTTTTTTTTGTAGGCTTCCCCAGATCTGTGCCTCGACACAATCCTGTCTCTGAAGTAGGCAGGCAGTTCCTTCAACCTCATGGCTTGGTTTTTGCTCTGATATGCATTGTCAGCTGTGAGACCTTATATGGACAGGTGTGTGTCTTTCCAAATCATGTCCAATCAATTGAATTTACCACAGGTGGACTCCAATCAAGGTGTAGAAACATCTTAAAGATGATGAAGGGAAATGGGAGGCACCTGAGCTAAATTTCAAGTGTCATAGCAAAGGGTATGAATACTTATGTCAATGTGATATTTCAGTTTTTTCTTTTTAATATATTTGCAAAACTTTCTAAAATCCTGTTTTCTCTTTGCCATTATGGGGTATTGAGTGTAGATTGATGAGGGAAAAAATGAATTTAAACGATTTCAGCATAAGGCTGCAACATAACAAAATGTGAAAAAAGTGAAGGGATCTGAATACTTTCTGAATGCACTGTCTATATATATATATATATATATATATATATATATATATATATATATATATATATATATATATATATATATATATTGTTGCGGTTTTAGAACCCACACTCTTGTAAATATCCCATTATTAAAAGGTTAAAGGTAGCACCCCTAGTTAGTCCACAAGCAAGACGTAGGACACCATAGAATTCCAGTTGTTTCATTATTATGTGTTTTAGATAAGGCCGTGTTTCCAATAGTTGAATCTGCATTGCTTCAATCAAATAAGAAGTAGGCCCATTTCATTTCGTCCATTTTACGACCTCCTTCTCCAAGCGACGCCATTACGTGCCCCTACAGTCGGTGCCTCATAGCTCGCTCAAACGACGCCATAAGCCATGCGGTTAGGCCCGAGGAAAAAGGGGGCGGAACGCCAAGAAGAAGGTGTGGCCTGTCCACCAGCCGTCAAAGGCGTGGCCGGTAAGCCCTCACCAGCCAACCAGGGCTGAGGTAACATCGCTGGCAGGTGTGGCTTTGTGGAGCGCGGAGTGATCGCATGGCGCGTTATATAAGCGCGAACGCAAAGCCCTTTCACGGACTCGTGCGAGAGCGGCGCTATTGAACGGACTTGGTCGGGAGAGTGCATTGTGAAAGGACTTGGTCGGGAGAGTGCATTGCAAAGGGACTACTTGTCGGGAGCGCTGGTTGCTTCAAGAGAATGATACGGAGCGCACATTTGGGAGAGGACTCGCTCGCTGGCGCTGATAAGAGAACTTGGGAGAGGGGGCGTGTAGCACGAATGTGCAAATATCACGTACGAAGGACACCAGCTTCCCCCCGCTATATATAAGGTCCGGTTGCGTTCCAAGATACGCGGAGCTGCCTGCCGGTTTCGCCCGCTGGACTGGAGCCTCACCTGGAGCCTGGGCCCCATCACTGGACCCTCTACCTGACCATCTACCAGCTACAATCCCCGTGTGAGTGTGTATGTTTGTCTGGGGTATTAGAATAAGGCTGTTTTAAGACTGCCCTGTGTGCTGCTTCTTCCTCTTCCTTTCTTGCATATTTCTTTTGTTTCCTCTTCTTTCTGTATATTTGTTAATAAACCCATCTTTGTTCTTCCTATACTCTGGTTTCCTCTCCATCTGATCGCATCCGTCCCTTCTTCCATAATTGGGTAAACGTGGCACGATTGAAACCGCTATAATCGGGTCTAGTCACTTTGTTAATAGCTCGGATCGCGGATTGCTATCCGCTCGGCATTTTCCAACATATCCCTGGTTCGAGCGGGAGTTATTCCCTCGTTTCCGGCTGGCGTTAGTACTTAGGTAGCAGCGAACCCCTAGGCCTAGCAAACCCTACCTAACGCCATGCCAGGAAGGACGTTATAACTTCCAGGACTCGGGACGGCCAGCTAAAAAGACAAGGGGATTAACCCCCCCCCCTTGATAAGGGGAGCGCCGACCCCCGAGATCCGTAACAATTGGTGTCAGAAGTGGGATTTGGACCGAACCAAAGTTTTTATCATTTGAAAAAATTTGGTCAAAATTTCGAGCGGCCGAAATTTTATATACCATCTAAATTAAATCGTGCCATGGATAACCAAGGCGATCGGATGCCGGTGGGGGAAATAGAAGAGGAAGGGTTAGAATTAACCCAGGACCCCAGGGAAGAAGTGGGAGAGATGGAGGAGGAAAATGAAGAAGGTGCGGTGGGGGTTGCAGGCGCACAAAATGGCGGCGCCTCACACATGGCGACGAGGGCCGTGCCCGCTGCGCAACTGGGAGGGATGGATCTGCAGGACCTCATTGCGCAGCTGCAGGCAGCATACAAATTGGGTTGGGAAACCAAATTGAGGGATTAAAAAATGATATGGGCAACCAAATTGGCGGAATGAGAAATGAATTGGGAAACCAACTTGGCGGATTGAGAAATGAATTGGATGATCAAATTGGGGGATTAGACAGCAAATTTGAGGGATTAGACAGCAAATTTGGGGGATTAGACAGCAAATTGGGGGGATTAGACAGCAAAATTGGGGGGTTAGGAAGCAAATTGGGAGGATTCGGAAGCAAATTAGGGGGTCAATTAGAGGACGTGAATGGCCAAGCCCGGGAAATAAATGAGGGGTTAGCGAGGGGAGAAGCCAGGTATGCAATAAAAGCATTGGGGAAGGACAGAGACCGCAGATCGGGCGGAAAGGTTGCAGGGGTACGCGCCGAGGTAACGCGGCTTGAGAAGCGCGGGGAAAGCGAGGCTGAGCAAGGCATGGTTACGTGGACCAGGGTAGAAATTGCGACCCGGGGTATAGAGAAGCCGACGACCGCCGAATTAAAAGATTTTATTTTATTAGCGCCAGCGGTCGTCGAGCTGAATAAAGGAAATAAAAGCGAAGCAATCGTGGAAATTGGGGCGGAAGAGACAGCGGACTTAGAAAAGCACTCGCGGAAGGAAGGAATGGAATATGTACAAAGTCTGTGATTACATCATGATGCCGTACTTGCTAATCCTTATAAAGATTTGCAGGTGCGTGTGGAGAAGAGGATCCCGAAGGTAGGCCGGGCTGTATGTGGCGCGAAAAGGTTTGGCGCAAAAAGATTTTTCGCTCGCTTGGGATCCCGGTGTAACCCGGGCGCTTGTGGAAGGTCCGTGGTGCGCTGTGTGAATCGAAATGGCGCGCGTGTACGAATGGCGCCAGAGTGCGAGTGTGTTACTGAGTGTGGGAGTGAATGCACATCAGAGTGTGATAGTGAGGGTGAGAGTGACACGAAGTATGAGTTGGTTGTGGAGCGTGTGCGGGAGAGCACACCAGAGCGCGTTATTAGGTGTGCAAAAGAGTGCACACCCATGGTTAAGGGTGCGCTGAGTGGGTGTGCAACAGAGTGCGCACCCGTGAGTGGTACGGAGTACGTACCGGGAGAGTGTGCGCAAGAAGGTGTGCGAGAGAGGTGTGTAACGGAGTGTGTGAGTGTGCCTGGGTGGCGTGCACGAGAGAGTGCCATGACGGAATGCATGGGATGGATGAGAGGCGTTGGAGCGCCGGGATGTGTGAGTGAAGAAAGGAACGCATGGTGTGAGTATGCGAGTCGAGCATCGACGTTGACCGGGGCAGCGGTTAGGCTGACGGATAGCCGACGCGAGCTCTCGGGGCGTGTTGCGCTTTGTGTGCTGCGGGGGCCGGCGGGGATCGTTGCCGTGTCGCTCCTGCAAGGAGCGCCATGCACGATTCGGGCCGGGCTCCGCCCTGTATGGTCGGTGTCGCACCGTAGCAGCGAGCGGCACGATTCCGGGGGAGAAAGGCCAGGTCGGACCTTCGCCCCCTGGCGGGCGTGGTGCTCCGACCGGGCGAGGTTGGGTCATCGGGCCGGAGACCGAAAGGCTCTGTGCCGGGATGGACCCTGGAGCCTCGGACCGAGTATGCCTCCTCCTTAGAGTCGAAAATGCCGGACGGACCCAACCTACAGGAGACAGACCACAATATGCATTGCCGGCTTTTCGAAGCCGAGCAGTAGAAATGTATTACGGCGCACCGAGAGGCTCAAGTATAGTGGACATTAATGATAGCAGTAGTGATGGATGGTAGTTTTACCATTCACATTACACTTTTGGGCACATGAGCTATAGTTTTATGGGGTTTGGCGGTGCAAACTAGCCCGGGAGGGTTAGGATAATGTTAGGAATTTAGAAAGATGACTTTGGGAGACTTGAGGTTTAAGTAGTGACATTGTACCTGTAGTGGGGACGTAGAGTAGAGTAGTTGGATGATAACGACGAGGGAGTGCTTAGTATAAGGGATGACGGGGAGCACTAGTATTAGAAGGGAGCAGGTAGATTAAATGATGCTGTGTGTATGAGAATCTTTGTGTTGAGCGTGATGAAATGAGGCATTGCGTATGGTAGTCCTTATGGTGCTGGTTAGCAAATGAGGCAATGCTCGTGAGGGATGTGTGTGGGTGTAAAAGTGAATGTATGGTGTGGGGTGGGTATTGTGGGATGAGTGGAGTGGAGTGCATTGTGCGAAGGAGTGGATGGGGGAAGGATGGACCCCTTCACGAATACCCGGGGAGGGTAGTTTAAAAGTAGGTAGAGGGAGTAGGTAAATTGTGGGTGGATATTGACATCTGTGGTGCGGGTAGAGGAAAGAAGTGTTTGGTTGGGTGCATAAGTAAAGTGAAATGGCTGGGCGTGTGGCCTGTTAGTGAGAATGGTTAAATGGGCACTCCGCCACTGGTAGTCTGTCGGCCATGTGAGGCCGCAGGTAGGCTCTGGGAGCCAGGTAGTAGAGTTCAGTGGGGCCCGTGGATCCCGAGAGAGGACCTGGGTAGCCCGATGCCAGAGGGGGCATTAGTGGGGTAAGGGAGCCAGAGGGCCTTCCCCAGGTTAGCGTGAGGAGCTAGGTAAGCTCGGGTGGCAACTACAGTGGTGGAGGTGTGCAGGTGAGCGGACCTGCTGGTGAGCCACACGACCCAGCCCCGAAATTGTGCGAGGGCACAGGGAGAAAAACCGGGGGAGTAAAAAAAAAAAAAAACACCTTTAGAGGCCATTTTTCCCCGCAAGCGGGGGTTGGCCTTTTTCGGGAACTGTGGTTGTTGTTGTTTTTCGGTCCCCTTTTTGAAGCAATGTTTTACAGCCGGATGCCCTTCCTGACGCCAACCCTTTTTGCCGCCTTTAACGACAAGCAGGGAATTACCAGTGAACTGGTACTCAATTTGCCGACCTCGGAAGGATGACAGGCTGAGTCAACCCCCCTGGCGTTAATTCAGCGATTGACCGGGATTCGAACCCAGGATCCTAGGATCCTAAGCCGGCACCCTAGCCGCTAGCCCAACACCAGGGACTTGGGAGGCACCACAGACCCCAAATTGGGAGGCACCACAGGGATGGTCAATGGGAATTGGTTTTTAGAACCGCATAGAGTAAAGTGGCCAATGGATTTGCAGGGCAAAACCCCAGGTAGAGTAAAGAGATAATGTCATTTAGAAGAATAGCTAGGATGAAAGTCTCTTCGCACGATTCGCATCCACTCACCGACGTGATAGAACTCCACACCAATTTTGTGCAAATGTTTGGAATGAAAGACGCATCTTGACGTGGGTGAGACATTGTATGGATTCCATCCCTTCCTCCTCAGGAGGGATTGATGACGAATTTGGTTTAGAGGGGATGGGAAAGACAAAACGTAGCGATGAATTTGTAGATTGTGTAAATACGGGGTAGGGGCAAGGGTAGAGTAGGTGACATGGGGGGTGACGAACGCGTGGGACGAGCTTTCTCGGCTCGCTCTCCTGCGCCCCTCATCTTGCATTACCTTGTTTTGATGTGTGCCCTTGTGCCCTTTCCCCGCTAACTCTGCTTGTCTTCCTTCCCCACTCATGGACCATGTTATTTTGTGCCCGAGGGGAGTGTGCAGGTGCCGTGGGTTGTGCGCCCGCACCCTTGCTGCCTCCTGCCTGCACTGATGCACCATATGGACCACACGTTCTGTGGCCTGGCACCACTTATGGACCACACGTTCTGTGGCCTGGCACCTCTGCTCGGACCGACCATTGTTGCCAGTGGTATCTGGCTTGCGGACCACTGTTTTAAGTGGCATCCATGCCCAGCAGTGGACCATCTGAGTTGGCCCTGCTGGCCATATAAATAATAAAAAGCGGACGCGGTGTGTGCCTTTTAAAAATAAATAACATCAAGCAAGAAGACGGCAAGATACATCGGCCCAGCAGAGAAGCAAGAAGACATCAGACATCCTTTATTATTTCTGAAATGTTTTTTTCTGTGCATTTTGGTGATGGTGCTTTTTGGTGCATTTCTTCATTATGGTGCTTTATGGTGCATTTTATTGGTGCATATGGGTATGGTGTATCGGTGCAGTGCATGGCAATGGCATTTCCCCTTCTCAAAAACATCTTCTTTTCCCACAAAAGACAGGTCCTGGGTTACAGTGGAAATAATTAGTAGAGTCTTGTAAATAATGCTCCCCACTGGCTAAATGTTTAGTTTGAAGACCATTCCGTAATTCGGTTAATTGTGGGCGTGAGTCGGTTAGATAGGATGCAACGCAGCAGGTGGGACATATTTAGTGTTAAAACTGTCGCACTCAGGGTGAGGTTAAAAGTAGAGGGTAACCACACCTAAATGTCACACTAAGTTAAAAGATGGCCCTTTTCTTTCGGCTCGGAACGAGCCTGGAAAAAGGGAGGGTGCAGTGTTGTGGTTTTAGAACCCACACTCTTGCAAATATCCCATTATTAAAAGGTTAAAGGTAGCACCCCTAGTTAGTCCACAAGCAACACGTAGGACACCATAGAATTCCAGTTATTTCATTATTATGTGTTTTAGATAAGGCCGTGTTTCCAATAGTTGAATCTGCGTTGCGTCAATCAAATAAGAAGTAGGCCCATTTCATTTCGTCCATTTTGCGACCTCCCTCTCCAAGCGACGCCATTACGCGCCCCTACAGTCGGTGCCTCATAGCTCGCTCAAACGACGCCATAAGCCATGCGGTTAGGCCCGAGGAAAAAGGGGGTGGAACGCCAAGAAGAAGGTGTGGCCTGTCAACCAGCCGTCAAAGGCGTGGCCGGTAAGCCCTCACCAGCCAACCAGGGCTGAGGTAACATCGCTGGCAGGCGTGGCTTTGTTGAGCGCAGAGTGATCGCGTGGCGCGTTATATAAGCGCGAACGCAAAGCCCTTTCACGGACTCATGCGAGAGCGGTGCTATTGAACGGACTTGGTCGGGAGAGTGCATTGTGAAAGGACTTGGTCGGGAGAGTGCATTGCAAGGGGACTACTTGTCAGGAGCGCTGGTTGCTTCAAAAGACTGATACGGAGCGCACATTTGGGAGAGGACTCACTCGCTGGCGCTGATAAGAGAACTTGGGAGAAGGGGTGTGTAGCACGAACGTGCAAATATCACGTATGAAGGACACCAGCTTCCCCCCGCTATATATAAGGTCCGGTCGCGTTCCAAGATACGCGGAGCTGCCTGCCGGGGTTCGCTCGCTGGACTGGAGCCTCACCTGGAGCCTGGACCCCATCACTGGACCCTCTACCTGACCATCTACCAGCTACAATCCCCGTGTGAGTGTGTATGTTTGTCTGGGGTATTAGAATAAGACTGTTTTAAGACTGCCCTTTAATGCTGCTGCTTCCTCTTCCTTTCATGTATATTTCTTTTGTTTCCTCTTCTTTCTGTATATTTGTTAATAAACCCATCTTTGTTCTTCCTATACTCTGGTTTCCTCTCCATCCGATCGCATCCGTCCCTTCTTCCATTGGGTAAACGTGGCACGATTGAAACCGCTAAAATCGGGTCTAGTCACTTTGTTAATAGCTCGGATCGCGGATTGCTATCCGCTCGGCATTTTCCAACATATCCGTGGTTCGAGCGGGAGTTATTCCCTCGTTTCCGGCTGGCGTTAGTACTTAGGTAGCAGCGAACCCCTAGGCCTAGCAAACCCTACCTAACGCTGTGCCGGGAAGGATGTTATAACTTCCAGGACTTGGGACGGCCAGCTAAAAAGACAAGGGGATTAACCCCCCCTTGATAAGGGGAGCGCCTACCCCCGAGATCCGTAACAATATATGTATATTGTTACATGTGTCGTTCGCTCACTTCTCGCGTGCACTCTCCCCTGTTACGTACTCCGTAACCACCACAGGCGTGCACTCTTCCGTTACATCCCCTGTAACACTCCCCATCACCAACTCAGTTGTGCCTCCTCGCACACGCTCAACCATTCCAAGTGTGCATTCTGTCTCACTCGCCACAACCAACTCACTCTCCGTGTCACTATCACTCCCACTATCACACTCTGTCGTGCATTCTCCCTCGCACTCGGTAACACACTCGCGCTTCGACGCGCACTTTTTCCTCACATGCGCGCCATTTCTACTCACACCACGCGCGAAGGACCTTCCACAAATGCCCCCGTGCTGTCTCGATCCCAAGCGCGCGAAAACCAAACACTCTCCTGCAAATTCTTTTTGCACCATATACAGCCCGACTCACCTTTGGGATCCTCCGCTCCACATGCACCTGCAAATCTTTATATGGATTAGCAAGCACGGCATCAGGATGCGAATACAGACTTTGGGAATATTCCATTTCTTCACCCCGCGAGTGCTCTTCTAAGTCCGGTGTCTTTCCAATTTCCACGATTGCTTCGGTTACTTCGATTTTAATTTATTTTTCTTTTTCCGCCTGTGCATGTGAATTTGCCCTGTCCAATTCGGCGGCCGTCGGGTTTTTCACACCCCGAGTCGCGATTTCTATCCCGGTCCACCCGGCTGTGCCTTGCTCCAACTCGCTCAACCTGCGCTCCTCTAGCCGCGTTACCTCGTCGCATACCGATGTGACCTCCTCGCTCAACTCGCGGTCTCTCTCCCTCTCATACTCCTTAGCAACATACCTGGCTTGCCCCTCGCTAGTCCCTCATTTACTTCCTGGGCATGGCTTCCCAATTCCCCAATTTGGTTTCCCAATTCTTTCCTTTCCCGGGTGGCTCTATCCCCATTTTCTTTCAGGAATGCTTGGACTTGTGCCAGGAGTAATTGCCTGAACTCTGGCATCGCGGGCTCGGCTTCCGCGGCCATGTGCAAGGCACCGCCATTTTGTGCGCCTGCAACCCCCACTACCGCACCTCCTTCAACCTCATCTTCCATTACTCCCACTTCTTCCCTGGGGTCCTGGGTTGACTCTAACCCCTCATTTTCTACCTCATTTTCCCCCACCGGCATCCGATCGCCTTGGGTATCCATGACACGACTCAATTTAGATGTTAATATTATATTTTGGCTGCTCGTAATTTCGACCAAATTTTTTTTCCAGGTGATATATAAAATTTGGTTCGGGCTTCAAATCCCACTCCCGGACACCAATTGTTGCGGATCTCGGGTTCGGCGCTCCCCTTACCAAGGGGGGGGGGGTTAATCCCCTTGTGTTTTACACTGGCCGATTGCCCCCAGTCCTGGAAATTACACGCTCCTTTGCGGGGTGAGATTGGCCAGGGTGATTGGTCAATGGGTTCCCAGATACCTTTGCCAATCCCTCCGCAAAGCAGGGATATAATTCCCTGCTCGGACCCGGACAAGATGGAAATTGCCGAGCGGTTTTAGCAATCCGGGGTCCGAGCCGTTAGCGGTTGACTAACCCGATTCTGAGCTGTTCCTATATCGTGCCACAGCTATTCAATTGGGAAAAGACTAAAGCGACCGGATGGAGAGGAAAACCCAAAGAACAAGAAGGAACAGGTGTAATTTATTAATTATATACAAAACCAAAACCAAAGAAGAAACGAAAGGGAAGAATGTACAGGAAGAGGAAGAAGCAGATACACAGGGCAAACCTTATACAGTCTTATATTATCACACGCCCAGGACAACACAAACGGACTTACTCGTATGGGGAATAGCAGGCAGAAAGGTCCAGCCGATCAGCGTGGGCACCGGTCCGGTTCTCGTCCACGCTCACTCCGGCTCACGTCTCTGGTGCCGCGGCAAAACTCCGGCAGGCAGCGCGGTTGGTATGGTCATTATTGAATGCCAGCGGACCGGCTCTCTCCAGCTCTGCCAAGCAGTCCCTTTCACCAGCTCTGACACGTCGTGCCAACCCTCTCTCCTCTCGGCTGCCACGAACCACCACGCTCTGCGCCCTGCTCTGCCAGAAGCCACGAAGCACCAACTCACTCCTCTCTCTGCGACCCTGCCACTCTGCTTCGGTCCAACTTTTCATCTGCTGCCTCACGACTCATCTCCTGCCTCTGCACCGACTTCATAAGTAGTCCGCCGCCGTGCTTATATTGGCTGCCCGCGTATCAAGCCGCGGTTCATCTGGATCCGCCCACGGAGGAGCTGGCCTCGGCCCTGGTTGGGTGATGAGGGCTCCTTGGCTCCACCCTTAACAGGGATCCGCCTCGCTCAATAGCTCCTCCCCCCTTCTTCTCCGGACTTGACCGCGTGCCTAATGGCGTCTTGTGCAGCAAAACGCGGCCAACAAAAGGCAGGGGAGGGCAGGAAAATGAGCAACCCCGACTGTAGGTGTTAATTGATGGCTGGAGAGAGAGAGATTGGGAATAATTGAAGGGGCCTATCTTATTTGATTAATGCAAACGCAGGTTCAAACTATTGGGAACAGATCCTTAACTAGAACACATACTAATGAGATATCTAAAGAGGTTTCTATGTGTCCTACGTGTTGCAATATGGACTAGCTAGGGGTGCGATCTTTTAACGTTAGAAGAGGGGATATTTACAGGGGATTATTTACAAGGGATTATTACAAGTATTTACAAAGTGGAGGGTTCTCAAAACCCCAACAATATATATATATATACAGACTTGGCATTTAATATGGAATATTTTTTTTCTGGGGGTGAACTTACTTTTCAGGATGTCTTAGAACCAAAAGTTCATTGGAATTATGTTGAAATTATTCTAGATTTTGTTAATGTGACCTTTAAAAGAAACAAAAACCACATTTGACATTTCGAAACAAATAAATTGATCCTTGAAAGTGATGTAAACTGATATCGAACTCAATTCATGGACAGTACTGTATTACACTTCTGTACGTTTTCCAGAAGTATCTCTTTATTTTGCACATTACCAAAAATTTTTTTTAACAAAAACAAAAGTTAAATTACGACTGGGATTACGGACAGTAAAATTACAGTTCAGTACTTCGTGTAACCCCGACGAGCATTCAGGAGAGCACGTACATGTTGAGGCATGCTGTTCACGAGATTTGCCAAGGTTTGGACAGGAATCGCTTGCCATGCAGTTACAATAGCCTGCTGCAATTCACGCACAGAGGTCGGCTGCTGGTCCAAGTGGTCGATTTGACGCATTAATTCTGCCCACAAGTTCTCTATCGGATTCATATCCGGGGACATGGCAGGCCACTCCATATGCTCTACACCACGGTCAGCAAGAAAGTGTTGGATCATGCGAGCACGATGAGGCCGTGCATTGTCATCTTGGAAGACAAAGTTTCCTCGAAAGGCTGCACGAGCAAATGGAAGCAATGTTTCTTCCAGAATGGCCCTGTACTTGAACTGGTTCAGGTTTCCATTCAGAACAACCAGGTCAGTTTGGCCCCCTGCATGAAAAGCAGCCCAAACGGTCACCCCACCACCTCCAGCTTGGACTCTTGGCACTATACAATCTTTGTTGTAGGCTTCATGCACTTGTCTGCGCACTCGGACGCGGCCATCTTGACGATAGACCAGAAATCTAGACTCGTCACTGAAGATCACGTGATTGCAGTGTCATGGCTGCCATTGACGGTGCTCTCTGGCCCACTGCAATCGGCGCTGGCGGTGTTGTCTGGGCAGGCGTGGCTTTCTCACGGGACGCCTGGCACGATAGCCTGCTTGAACCAGTCGTTGGTTGACTAGCCTTCTGGATACAGGCACATTTGTCAGTTGCTGCCACTCAGCCCTAAGCCGATTAGCTGACTTGGTACGGCCATTGCGGACTAACCGGTGCAGCTGGCGATCATCCCTCCTTGTGGTTCTGCGGGGACGTCCCGGCCTTGGTATTGGAGTAGGGACACCCCTCTGAGCATTTCGTTTCAGGATCTTTGACACCTGACCTTGAGTGATGCCATACTGCTGAGCAATAGCAAACTGTTTCATGCCAGAATTTCGTAAAGCCACCACTCCATGACAAACAGCATTGTCGAGTTGACGGACCATCTCCAGAGGAAGCGGCAATAACTTTTGGAGACGTGCAGCAGTTGTTTTCCACTAATACAGAACGCAACAACCCTTGTATACCCGACTGTGAAGCCAATCGTCAAATGCACCTGTCCGTACATTTTGCCACGCCACCTGTGATATATTCCTGTTGTTGACTTCTTGCTGCGACGGACAATCAGTGACATGGTTCTTTTAACAAATAAATCACCAAAGTGTAAAAGAAACTCACCAGATTGATATACTGAGTTAAGAAAGTAAGCCCAAGTCAAGAAAAAAAAAAATTCCATATTAAATGCCAGGTCTGTATATATATATATATATATATATATACTAGCTTGGCTCGGCTCGCTACGCTCGCCTCACCACGGGTCGTTACAGAGGAACGGGCTTGTTTTAGCTGAGGATAATGACTGTACCTGAGTTGCTGTGCTGTCATGATTTACACCAACCATAATACAAACAATTATTTTGCTCAAATTTATTTGTTGTGTTTGTGATAACACATTATTATAAGCAATTTAGGTTGAAAAAAAAAAACCAATTAAAAAAAGAACCCCTCAGCACATACATACGGGAGCGGTAGGTGCAGCCTGGAAGTTTGGGACGATTTCACCTCACCACCATGTAATTAAAAACATTTCACCACCACATAATTCAAAACACCTCACCAACACATAATTCAAAACACCTCACCACCACGTAATTCAAAACACCTCACCACCACGTAATTCAAAACATCTCACCACCACGTAATTCAAAACACCTGACCACCATGTGATTTTAAAACACCTCACCACCATGTGATTTAAAAACCCCTCACCACCACATAATTCAAAATACCTCACCACCACATCATTCAAAACCACCACATCATTCAAAACCACCACAACATTATTAAAAACACTTCACAACCACGGAAACAAAAGTTTGAGGGAGTCGTTAAGTGATAACACAGACACTGCCCAGACGTGTAGATATCTATCTATAATTCCAGTAATCTCTGTGTGTATGTTTGTATGTTTGTATGTTTGTATGTTTGTATGTTTGTATGTTTGTATGTCTGTGACCGCTGTTTCTCGACAACCACGGGTCCGATATACTTTAAACTTGCCAGGTATATTGCTGGGGACCCGAGGATGTGCCTTTTCAAGGTTTGAAATTAATCGGACAAGTAGTTACCGAGCTATGGCGATTTAGCCGTTCGCCATTCGCTTTGGCGTTGCGAATGGACCAAACCATTTCATGTAAATAGAGGGGGGGGGGGGGTCTGTGGTCGTTGCGAATGGACCAAACCATTTCATGTAAATAGAGGGGGGGGATTGTCACTGTACTCGCAAGCCGTTCGCCGTTCGCTTTGGCGTTGCGAATGGACCAAAACATTTCATGAACCAAACCATTTCATGTAAATAGAGGGGGGGGGGGGGGGATTGTCACCGTACTCGCACCCACGTACCCACGTACCCACGTACGGGCATTGCACCCACGTACGGGCATGCCCTAGTCTATCTATAATTCCAGTAATCTCTGTGTGTATGTGTGTCTGTGTGTCTGTGTGTCAGTGACCGCTGTTTCTCGACAACCACGGGTCCGATATACTTGAAACTTGCCAGGTATATTGCTGGGGACCCGAGGATGTGCCTTTTCAAGGTTTCATATTAATCGGACAAGTAGTTACCGAGCTATGGCGATTTAGCCATTCGCCGTTCGCTTTGGCTTTGCGAATGGACCAAACCATTTCATGTAAATAGAGGGGGGGGGGGGGGTTCTGTGGTCGTTGCGAATGGACCAAACCATTTCATGTAAATAGAGGGGGGGGGGGGGTTCTGTGGTCGTTACTGCCACGTGGTTTCAAAGTTTTTTTTTGTTGTTGTTGTTTGCACGCATGTTTTTTTGCACGCACGTACGGGCACCCACGTACGGGCACGTCCTAGTATAGATAAATGACTGTACCCCAGTTGTCGTTTTGTCATGGTTTAAACCGAATCATAATTCAAACAATTATTTGCACAAATGTATTTGTAATATACGTGATATCACATTTTATAATCAATTGAAGTGAATAAAAAAATTTTCCCCCAAAAATACCACCCCCCCCCCCCCCCAAAAAGAAAATTGGAATTTTTTCAAAAATATTACCCTTAGGACATACCACGGGCGAAATATGTGCATACCAGAAGTTTGGTATGATTTCACAAAGTTTGAGAAAGTAGTTCAGTGACAACACAAGACAACACAAGACAAGACAACACAGGATGCGTTAGGACAGACGCTGCACATGTTTATAAATATATATATATATTGCTGCGGTTTTGAGATTGGCACATTGAAGGCATTAAAGGTTAAAGGTTTGCCCCCCCATAGTTAGTCACACGAGCAACATCTAGGCCCATTTTGTAGTATAGTTCATTTTCAGAATCATTGGAATCTCCTGCGATGTAGTCAACACCGAGGGCCTTTCACTCACTCACCGCAGGCAGGTTGGTGGTCTTTCTGTCTTCTACCGACTCCTCTCCGGCCTTGCTCCCCCAGCTCTCTCTGTGCTCTGTCCCCCCAATATTCCTTCAGGTCGCACAAGATCTGCCTGCAACCCTCTTATGGTTAAACTGCCAAAGTCTAGGCTCTCTGCTCACCTTCACTCTTTCATTCCCCTTTTCTCCCGCCTCTGGAACAAACTCCCCCACTCCCTTCAATCCCACTCCTCCCTCCAGGTCTTTAAAACAGCTGTTCACCACCATCTCTTATCTTCCCCCATCGAAAACCTTGATCTTTTCTACCCCCGGTAATTCACCCCAGAGTCCTTGCAGTGTTCATATGTTTTATTCCTCTCCCACCTCCCCCCAAGTACTCCCGATGTCCCTGCTCTCAAATGTTGTGTTTGTGTCCTTCCCCCTCTTCCCCCTCTCTTTTGTGTCCTTCCCCCTCTCTCCCCATCTTGTCTGCCGCTCCTTGTTTTTTGTGTTTTGTGTGTCGGTTTGTCTTTTTGTGTGATTAATGTTAGCTCTTTCACGAGCCTCGATCTTGTATACCAAAAAAAAAAAAAAAAAAAAAAAAAAAAATTGTTATGTCTGTCTTAGTATGTGTAGGAATAGGCCATTTCCCCTCTTAGTACATGCGTTGTGTAAAGACAGGAGAGTAGGCCCCATTCATTTTGCTCCCACCTCCAATTCTACCTCTATGGGCGTAATCCATCCCGCGCCCCATTTGGCTGTCCCCTAGTCAAGCTAACACGAGGTAGGCCTAAAAAGGTGGGGGCGGCGTTGGTCGGGAGCGGCGGAGGCGATGACGGTAAGAGCCACCAGCCAATCAGAGCTCTCGCGGAATGGCGTGAGAGGGTGTGGTAAAGCACGTCTGGTGAGTTCCAGAAGGTTCGCGGGGCATGCCTATATAACCCGCTGCGGCCCTCAAAAGGACAAGCGTGGAAACACTTGATTGAGTAGGACTTGGTCAAAGGACTTGTACCAGTGGCGACAGGACTTGCAGAGAGGGAGCTTGATAAAAGGACTCGCGTGCATATGGCAGTGGCAAAGGACGTGACAGGAGAGAGAGAGACGAACGTGCATCACTCGCCGTTGTTAAACTTTGACCTCGCATTAGAACATGCACGCCAGGAGATAGAAGAAGAGGCGTTGAACTGTACAAGTACGCGGGCGCAGCCAGACGCGCCGGGAACACACAGCACTGTTCAGCCACGTGAGTAAGAGCGGCCTTAGCCGCAAGTGAATAACCGCCAGCCGCGCCAAAGTCCGCTCCCTACCATTTGCCCCGTGATAACCCGCTCCATTCAGACGACATGCGGTGAGCTCCTGCTTTCACTTACTTCCATCTCCAAGGGACATGCCGGGGGCCAGAGAGAGCTGCACGGGAGCCATCCCTGGACGCGCTGGTGAACATCAACCTGCCCATCAGCAATCCCCGTGTGTGTGTGTGTGTGTGTGTGTGTGTGTGTGTGTGTGTGTGTGTGATGGGCCCGTTTGTCCTGGGTATTAAGTAAGAATGTATAAGGCTGCTCTGTGTCCCCTTTTCTTCTACCATTGTATCGTGTAAATAAATTCTGTTCTTCCTTCTGATTCGATCATACCTGTGATTTCTCCATTGACTAAGCGTGGTACGAATAAGATCGCTCCAATCGGGTCTAGTAATTAATAACGGTGCGGATCACGTGTATGCAACCGCTCGCCGTATCAACAACACACATGGTTCGTGCGGGGCTTATTTCCTCGCTTCCAGGGCAGCGCTATTACTTAGGTAACAGCGAATTTGGTCCTGAAACCCTATTTAGCGCTGTCCGGAAGGAACGTAATAGGTCCCGGGTCGCGCCAGGTCAGTCAAGACAAGGGGACTAATCCCCCCTTGGTAAGGGGAGAAGGCCGGCGGCAGATCCGCAACAATTGGTGTCAGGAGTGGGATAGGACCCGAAGTGCGCTTAATGTACTCCAAATTACGAGCGACCGAAATTTAGTTTTTAAGACCCAAAAATTAAATTCGTGCCATGGCTAGCCAAAGCGATCGGATGGTGGTGGGGGTAAATGATGAGGTAGAGGAGAAAGAATTGATAACCCAGGACCCACGGGAGGAGTTGGAGCAAGAAGAGGAAGCAGAAGAAGGGCCGGCAGCAGGGGTGGAAAATGGTGGCACCTTGCACATGGTGGCGGGGGCCGAGCCCGCAGCGCCAGTAGATATGGGCATATTGATGGCACACCTCAGGGCATGCTTCAGTGAATTAAATGAAAAGATGGACGCCCAAAGTGACAAATCCACCCGGGACATAAAAAAAATGGGTGATGATTTGGAAAACAAAATGGGTGGCCAATTGAAAGAAATGGGTGGCCAATTGAAAGAGATGGGGGACAAATCCACCCGGGAATTGGAAGAGGTGAAAAAGGGGCTGGAAAGCAAAATGGACACCCGAAAGAACGAATTGAGAAAAATGAGTGTGGCGTCGAAAAAGGAAACGAAAGAGGCAGGGAAGGACATAAGACGCAAGTTGAGCGAAGAGGTTGCAAAGGGACGCGACGGGTTAACGCGATGTGAGGATCGCGTGGAGAGCAGGGTAGAGCAGAGTGCAGTCAAGTTGACCGAGGGGGTAGAAATTGTGACTCAGGGTGTAGAAGAGCCGACGGCCGTCGAATTGAATAAAGGAATGTCGGGAGCGCCGGGGAAGGTCGAATTGGAAGACGAAATGTTATTGTTGCCGGCGGTCGTCGGGGACAATGAAATGATTATAATTGAAATTGGGGCCGAAGAGACGGCAGAATCGGGAAATAAATTGGAGGTCGAAATGGAATGCACACAAAGTTCGTGTTCGCATCGTGATGCCGTGCTTGCTAATCCCAATAAAGGTTTGCAGGTGCGGTTGCCGGAGAAGAGAATCCCGAACGTGAGCAGGAGCGTGTATGGCGTGAAAATATTTGGCGCGAAAATATTTTTGGCGCGCTTGGGATCCCGACGATACCCGGGCGCTCGTGGAAGGTCCGTGGTGCGATGTGTGAAGATGACTGGCGCGCGTGTGCGAAGGAAGTGTGTGCCGAAGCGCGAGTGTATGATGGAATGTGAGTGGGAAGAGTGCGTCGAGGAAGAGTGTGAAACCCGAGTGTGTAACGGAGTGTGCGATGGCCGAAGAGAGTGTGCAGGAGTGCACAACAGAGCACGTGATTGGGTGTGCAACAGGAGAGTGCACACCCGTGGGTAAGTGTGCACTGATTGGGTGTGTACCAGAAGAGTGCACATGCGTGGTTGTTACTGAGTGTGTAACAAGAGAGTGTGCACGAGGGTGTGCGATGGCCGAGTGTGTAACGGAGTGCGCGAGTAGTATGAGAGCGCCAGGATGTGCGCGATGGTGTGCAATAATGGAGTGTGCGAACGGCGTGAGTGCACCTGAGTGGTGTGCACCTGAGTGTGTAAGGAAAGAGAATGCACGAGAGCGTGCGGTAACCGAATGCAGGGAGTGTATGGGAGGCGCTGGAGCGCCTCGGTGTGCGAGTAAGGAGCGGGTCGCGTGTGGGTGTGAGTATGCGGCTCAAGCATCGACCCAGACCGAGGGGTTACCGCGTAGTGTGACGGATAGCCGACGTGAGCCCTCAGTGCGCGGGGTGCTTTGTGTGCAGCGGGGATCGGCGGGGATCGTTGCCGCGGTGGCGTGCACGATTCGTGCCGGGCCCCGCCCTGTATGGTCGGTGCCGCGCCTTGGCGGTAAAGGCGATCGGCACGGTTCGAGGGGGGGTAGGAGAGGTCGGAGCTTCGCCCCCTGGCGGGCGCGGTGCTCCGACCGTGGGCGGCTGGGCCATCATGCCGGGGACCGAAAGGCTCCGCGCAGAGATGGCGCCTGGAACCTTGGCCCAACAAAACCTCCTCCCCTGAATCGAAAATGCCGGATGGACCCAACCTACAGTAGACCAGCCACCCGCATGCATTAATCGGCTTTTCGAAGCCGAGCTGTGACGAAAATGTATTGCCGCACGGAGAGGCTCATAGTTAGTGGACGAATAGCCATAGCGTTGGCGAATGGTACCCTGCGTGGGGGAGTGGTAGGTTTACCATTCCTCAATTGGGGCACATGAGCAGTAGAATATGGGGATGGCAGTGTAAACTAGCCGAGGGCGGGCTGGGATAATTGTTAGGGATTTAGAAATGACAGTAGATGACAAGATTTAAGTAGAGACATTTGTACAGGTGGAGGGGACATAGAGAGATTAGAAGGATGATAATGACGAGGGAGTGCTTAGTGTAAGGGAAGACGGGAAAGCACGAGCATTAGGGGGAAAAGCAGCTAGTTAGATGATGCTGTGTGTGTGTAGTAGTGTGGAGAAATTGTGTGTGTGGATGAGCTTGAGCAAATGAGGAATTGAATGGGAATCACTGTGAGGATGAGCTTGAGATTGAGGCGCAAATGAGGAAGTGGTTGGGGATAACCAGAGGTGGTGTATGAGTGGTATATTGAGGACAAGTGGAATTGTGTTGAGTGAATTGACTTGCATGGGGTGCAAGTGGAGAAAAGGTGTGTGAGCACAAGAGGTGTGCAAGAGAGCTTGGTGTGTGTGGAATAAGTGGTGTGGAATGCTTGGTGCGGAATAAAAGGTGTGGAATGCATGGTGCGAAGGAGTGAATGGGGGGGGTGGGGGGGGGAGATGGACCCCTTCACGAATACCCCGGGGAGGGTAGTTTAAAGTTAGGTAGAGGGTTTAGGTAAATTGTTTGGATATTGACATCTGTGGTGCAGGAAGTAGCAGGAAGTGCTTGGATGGGTGCATGATTCTGTGGAATGGCTGGGCGTGTGGGCTTTGTTGGTGCGTATGGTTATTGGAGCACTCCGCCACTGGTAGTCTGTCGGCCAGGTGAGGCCGCAGGTAGGCTCTGGGAGCCAGTCAGAGTAGTGTTCAGTGGGGCCCGAGGATCCAGGAGAAGGACCCGGGTAGCCCAATGCCAGAGAGGGCATCAGAGGGGTGAGAGAGCCAGGAGGGGCCTTCCCAGATTTAGGGTAGTCGCAAGGAGCAAGGTAAGCTCGGGTGGCGACTTCAGTGGTGGAGGTGCGCAGGTAGTTGGACCTGTTAGTGGAGCCACACGACCCAGCCCCGAAATTGTGCAAAGGCACAGTAGTGAAAAATTGTGGAGTGAGACCCAAATTGTATGGCATCACAGGATGGTCAATGGGAATTGGTTTTTAAAATCACATAGTTTAAAGATGCCAATTGGCAGGGCATGACCCCGGGTAGTGTAACCGAGTTAATGTTATTAGAGGATAGGTAGGATGAGAAATCTCTTCGCACCATCCACATCCACTCACCAGGGAGACGGAACTCCACAACGGGTTTTGTAAACTGTTGAGTAAGTGAGACGCATCATGACGTGGAAGTGTGACATTGTGTGTAATACCATCTCTTCCTTCTTGTGAGGGATTGGAAGATGAATTTGGTTTAGAGGGGGATATGGGAGACAAGATGTAGAGACGAGTTGGTAAAGTGTAAATACAGGGAGGGGTAAAGGTACTGTAGTGTAGCTGACATGGGGGGTTACGAACGGTTAGGGACGAGCTTGCTCTGCTCGCTCTCCCACGCCCCTCATGTTGCATTGCCTCGTATTGATGTGTACCTTTGCGTCCTTTCCTTTGCTAACTGTGCTTTGTCTCTCCTCCCCACCCATGGACCCATTTTGGAGGGAAGTGTGCAGGAACACTGAACTGTGCAGCTGCAACTGGCTACACCTGTGCGGCACCCCTACTGCATTTTGCTGCACCACAATACACCTTATGGACCACACGTCCTGTAGCCTTGCCTTTTTGCTGAGCAGTCCTTTGCTGCAAACTTACCTTGCACCTGCGGACCACTGGTTTTAAGTGGCGTCGATGTCACGAAGTCGGACCACATGAGATTGGCCCTGCTGGCAATAAAAACGGACACGGTTTGTACATTGTATTTTGGTATGCCAGGAAAGAAGACCTTTAAGTTTTTTATTATTGCACACCGAAGATGAAGCAGGAAGCAAGAAGATGCAGCCAAGCAGCAAATGTGACATTTAAGTATGACATTTGAAATGTGAACTTTTTGTGAAATGTGTATTGGTGCATTGGTGCAGTGCTGTGCTTTTTCTCCCCTCCAAACTTCTTTCCAAAAAGAACAGGTCCTGGGTTATAGAAATGTAAATAATTAGGTTTAGTGTTGTAAATAAGATGCCACCCACCGGCTTTATGTTTAGTTTCAAAACAATTCCACAATTCGGTTAGCTGTGGGTGTGAGTTGGCTAGAGTTAGTTACACAACGCAGTAGGTGGGACATATCTAGTGTTGTAAAACTGTCACATACAGGGAGTTCGATTAAATGTTAGAGGTGGACCACATCTAAGTGTCACACGTAATTTAAAAACTAGTCCCAAACATTTCTCAAAACCGGTCGTTTGCACTTGTGTGGGTTCGACTCGGGGACGAGTCTGGAAAGGGAGGGGGGCAGTGCTGCGGTTTTGAGATTTGCACATTGAAGTCATTAAAGGTTAAAGGTTTGCCCCCCATAGTTAGTCACACGAGCAACATCTAGGCCCATTTGTAGTATAGTTATGTCTTCGTATGTGTAAGAATAGGCCATTTACCCTCTTAGTACCTGCGTTGTGTAAAGACAGGAAAGTATGCCCCATTCATTTTGCTCCCACCTCCAATTCTACCTCTATGGGCGTAATCCATCCGGCGCCCCATTTGGCTGTCCCCTAGTCAAGCTAACACGAGGTAGGCCTAAAAAGGTGGGGGCGGCGTTGAGGTCGGGAGCGGCAGAGGCGATGACGGTAAGAGCCACCAGCCAATCAGAGCTCTAGCGGCATAGCGTGAGAGGGCGTGGTAAAGCGCATCTGGTGAGTTCCAGAAGGTTCGCAGGGCGTGCCTATATAACCCGCTGCGCAAAGCCCTCAAAAGGACTAGCGAGGGAACACTTGATTGAGAAGGACTTGGTCGAAGGACTTGTACCAGTGGTGAAAGGACTTGCAGAGAGGGAGCTTGATAAAAGGACTCGCGTGCATACGGCAGTGGCAGAGGATGTGGAGAGGGAGAGAGAGAGAGAGAGAGAGAGAGAGAGAGAGAGAGAGAGAGAGAGAGAGAGAGAGACAGAGACAGAGACAGAGACAGAGACAGAGACAGAGACAGACACAGACACACACGCGGAGACGGAGATGAAAACAAACGTGCATAACTCGCCGTTGTTGACTTTGACCTCACATTAGAATGTGCGCTCCAGGAGATAGAAGAAGAGGCGTTGAACCATACAAGTACGCGGGCGCAGCCAGTTGCGCCGGGAACACATATAGTGCTTTTCAGCCACGCGAGTAAGAGTGGCTATAGCCGCAAGTGAATAACCGCCAGCCGCGCCAAAGTCCGCTCCCTACCGTTTGCCCCGTGATAACCCGCTCCGTTCAGACGACACGCGGCGCGCTCCTGCTTTCACCTACTTCCATCTCCAAGGGACGTGCCGGGGGCCGGAGAGAGCTGCACGGGAGCCATCCCTGGACGCGCTGGTGAACATCAACCTGCCCATCAGCAATCCCCGTGTGAGTGAGTGTATGTGTGAGACGGGCCCATTTGTCCTGGGTATTAAGTAAGACTGTATAAGGCTGCTCTGTGTCCCCTTTTCTTCTACCATTGTATAGTGTAAATAAATTCTGTTCTTCCTTCTGATTCGATTGTACCTGTGATTTCTCCATTGACTAAGGGTGGTATGAATAAGATCGCTCCAATCGGGTCTAGTAATTAATAACGGCGCGAATCACGTGTACGCAAGCGCTCGGCGTATCACCAACACACGTGGTTCGTGCGGGGCTTATTTCCTCGCTTCCAGGGCAGCGCTAGTACTTAGGTAACAGCGAATTTGGTCCTGAAACCTTATTTAGCGCTGTCCGGAAGGGACGTAATAGGTCCCGGGTTGCGCCATGTCAGTCAAGACAAGGGGACTAATCCCCCTTGGTAAGGGGAGAAGGCTGGCGGCAGATCCGCAACTATATATATATATATATATATATATATATATATATATATATATATATATATATATATATATATATGTATGTATATGTATATGTATATATATATATATATGTATATATATATATGTATATATATATATATATATATATATATATATATATATATATATATATATATATATATATATATATATATATACGTATATATATATATATATATATATATATATATATATATATATATATATATATACGTATATATATATATATATATATATATATATATATATATATATATATATATATATATATATATACTGTATATATAAATATGTATATATATATATATATATATATATATATATATATATATATATATATGATTTAGGTTAGGGTGATTTGGGTTTCGATGAAGCCTTGGAAAATGATTTTGGCGATTTTGGTTTTGTTGGTTTTGTTTTGTTGGTTTCCTGATGATTTTGTCCAATCACCCATTCGAGAACAGGCTTGCATAACCATTAATCATTTCGCATGAGGGGAGAAATGCTTTGGGTTTTGATGAAGCCTTGGAAAATGATTTGGGTGATTTTGGTTTTGATGAAGCCTTGGAAAATGATTTGGGCGATTTGGCTTTTGATGAAGCCTTGGAAAAATTAAAAACATTCCACAGACAAAAGTAACAAATTTGTCAAAAATATTTAAATGACGGGCCTTTGTCGGGAGGCTGATTAAATTCTCAGCCTTTTGTAACTTTGTTCGTTGGTATGTCGTGGGAGTTGTGGGTCAAGTTTGAAGGTTGTCTTTCCAGTCACGCAGACATTTTCACAACAAGACGAACTGGTTCATCACCGCGTCGAAGCCTGTCGCTGTGAGGCCGTGAGACCTCCCTCCATCCCTCCTGACGTGTATCGTGCTCGTAATTTTGACGACGCAACTGGGGTCCGGTCATGGAAACTTCCACCGGTGCCGTGGAAACGAGGACAAAGCGCGCAGCGAAAACCTTTCGCCGAACCGAGTCGAGCCACTTTCGAAGGGCGTTCACCATTTCAGTGATTTCACCGTATTTTGGGCGGTGTATTTCCATTATTTGCGGAACGTCGTATTATAGACTGTTGTCTAAAATGTGGTTGCGCTTCAATGTGTCCGCGTATATTATAAATATGCAACGCTGACTACACACAACCTAGCTAAAAAAAAAAGAATTGACGTTCGCTGCCCGTTTGTTGTGTGAAAGGGGAAAAACAAAAAGTAGGCGTGGCTCGTGAGGGACACGCCCATTACGTCTGACGACGTCACGCGCATGCGACGCATAGCCTGCGCGCAGAACGCTTCACGTGAATCGCTGTTCGCTGGAACATTTAGACTGCAGGCTCGCACGAGGGAGCTCTGCCGTGCCTCGCCTTGTCGTGTCGTGTCTTGCTGTGCCTTGATTTGCGGAGAGCGTGTTCGTCCGCACGGCGCCGTGTAATGAGGTGAAGGTGAGAGCCGGACGTGGCGGTTCGCTGGATCCGGGCGAGCTCACACTATTATCTAACAGTAACACACACACACCTCACACTCTCACTGCTGTAACGTACGGGTACGGTGTACGTGCCCACCTGGGGTCCAGCACGATAATCGTGGCATCGCCGCGGATACCCCCGTTCCGGTTCCCGCTGAAGATCGACTGCTGTTTTGGTAAAACTTTCGCCTGACGAGACAGGTGCTGAGGTACCCAGTAACCCCTGGTGCCAATTCCGAACGCTTGGAGTGTTGTCAGTTTTTGCTTTGCGATCGCGGAGGAAGCGACTCACCTCAACTTTCGCGGCGTTTCTATCGATCGTGGCGCTCACTTCACACGAGTGTGTGTGTGTGTGTGTGTGTGTGTGTGTGTGTGTGTGTGTGTGTGTGTGTGTGTGTGTGTGTGTGTGTGTGTGTGTGTGTGTGTGTGTGTGTGTGTGTGTGTATGTATATTTGTGTGTGTATGTGTGTATGTATATATATATATATATATATATATATATATATATATATATATATATATATATATATATATATATATACGTATATATATATATATATATATATATATATATATATACGTATATATATATATATATATATTTGTGTGTGTGTGTGTATATGTAGCCTGTGTGTGTGTATATGTAGCCTGTGTGTGTGTATATGTAGCCTGTGTGTGCGTGTATATGTATGTGTGTATATATGTATGTATGTATGTGTATATATAATATATATATATATATGTGTGTGTGTGTGTATATATGTGTATATATATATATATATATATATATATATATATATATATATATATATATATATATATATATATATATATATATATATATATATATGTGTGTATGTGTGTGTGTATATATATGTGTGTGTGTGTATATATGTGTGTGTGTGTATATATGTGTGTGTGTGTATATATGTGTGTGTGTGTATATATGTGTGTGTGTATATGTATATTTGTGTGTGTGTATGTAGCCTGTGTGTGTATGTGTATATATGTATGTGTGTATATATATATATATATGTGTGTGTGTGTGTATGTAGCCTGTGTGTGTGTATGTATATGTGTGTGTTTATATATATATATATATTTGTGTGTATATATATATTTGTGTGTGTGTGTGTGTATGTAGCCTGTGTGTGTGTATGTATATGTGTGTGTTTATATATATATATATATATTTGTGTGTATATATATATATATGTGTGTGTGTGCGTGTGCGTGTGCGTGTGCCGGTGGGCTCGAGCTGCGGACGGCAGAGGTGCAGGGGTCGAGTCGTGGACAGGTAACGTCGCGTCGTGCTTTGTGCGAGTCGGAAATCCGACGCAGGTGCGGCTCTGCTGAGGTGAGCACGTGATAAATGTTTAACACGAGATGGACGACGGTTCTGATGTTTCCCTCCTTTTAACTCCGCCGTGTTTTCTCGACCCATTTTCTTCAACTTCCCGATAAAAGTATCAGCGAGCTGTTTGACGCTCGCGCTTCGGGCGGGAAGCATGAGGTGCGTTCCGATAACGCACCTTGTGCGAACACCTGTACCTCTGACCTCTGCCTCGCACACCTGTACCTCTGAAATGCCTTGTAAGCGTTTCCAAAACAAACGCAGTATTGCTCACATGTAAAGGGTGCAAAGCCGTTTGTGATGTAAACGGCCGTGACCTTTATGTCGTATTTACTTAAAAGTAGAAGTTTATGGTAAAATAAATAAATAAAACAACATAAACAAGGAAGCCTTTTACTCTTGCTCTGGTTGAGAGAGCTCAAAATTAAATTGTGTGTGTGTGTGTGTGTGTGTGTGTGTGTGTGTGTGTGTGTGTGTGTGTGTGTGTGTGTGTGTGTGTGTGTGTGTGTGTGTAATATATACACACACAGCAAAGATAACAAAAATATTTTTTGGGAGTGATTGAGGCATACCTATACACCGCCCGGGTTCAATGTTTTGACTGATTGAAACAAAATTACAATTTTTCCTGTATTTTTGGATTAATTTGAAGCAACCTTTACCTAATGATTTTTTTTTCTCTCTTAGGAGTGTTTCTGTGTTTCAGGCTGACAGACAGAGGGCATTGACCTATTATATACATATATATTTATTTATTCATTTATTTTGGGTGGTACATTATGTATACAAGGAACTTTAACGCAGGCCCAATCAAGCCTGTGCTAAAAGTAATTCAAGAGGATGATATTCATTGCTTACGAAGAGTGGAAAAGATCACGAACAGGTAGGGAATGGTAGGCGGCCACCTTCACCCATCTGGAGTGATGAGCAGGATCGGAAATGGTTGTGAAGTGAGTGCCAAAGATGGATGGACAGGGGAATGAATGATGAGGAGGCATCCTCGATTTTGAAAGAATGACAGGGAGAGAGATTAGTACATCGTGGTGTTCATCAGAAACGAATTCAAGAAAAAGCAGCGGTAAGTTGATGCAATAACTAACAAGTGTATAAGTTTTGTCCTCACCGACGTTCTGGTCGTAGGTAGCCAGATGACTCGACATGTATGCACCTGCGGTCACCAATGAAGTCTGGTGACATCAGCACGGTCTCTCTAAAGACCAATTTATGGAGTAAGGTTTCCTTCGATATCGGTGTGGATGGTCCTGGTGACATCTTTGCTGACGGTTGAGATTTCTTTCACATGTGGGTTTTGTGTTGTACGAGTTGTGTTGTTGCATCGTCTAATTTAACCCCGCTCTGTGTCTGGGATGCTCTCGCAAACGCATCAATTATTGATGTTGACCGTGGACCTATCCTCCAGAGGTTCTTTCTCTTCCACGCCTTACCCAGCGTTCTGCCACCGTCTATCTTTCATCCAGCTTGGGAATATCGAGCTATCCGGGACCCAGGAACGACTTGCCCTTGAGTATGAGGATTTGAGCATTCTCACTTTTCCCAACGCCATATGGCTAGAACCACACTGGGAATATTGGATGATGGAATCGAGTGCTGTTCGCTAAATCACAGTGATGACTTTTTAATTGTGTCCCTTCATATTTTTTTTTTCTCTTCCCCCTCTAACCCATCCCTTTCCCTGCAAGTCGTCATTACGGTCATGCTGTCGTCATCCTGCCGCAGGCGCCGGCGGATTAGACACGATGCGCTCGAGGTGGTGCGACTCGCTCTGCACAGCACGTGTGGAGTTGGGTACGAGCTTTAGCCAGGATGCGCAAGTGGGTCATAATAATCCGGGTTCTTTTAATGCCAACGGACGTGTACCGGTCCATGATGATCCTTTCCAAATCACTTTACCCCTCGACAGCGCATTCAGACTTTGGAGAAGTGTGTCTGTCGTAGCTTTTCACATTGTACTTGTAATTCATACTTTAGTTTGAATCGTACATGACTTGATTGACGGAGATCATTGAGGATTGCATTTGTGGAACACCGCCTTGAATAAAATACAAATTATGTGACTGAGCAACAGATTGTAATTTGTTTATTTTATTGCAGAATCTCCGCATCATAACACATGGATGATAAATAATGGACGGTGAACCTATTACTTTGCACATATGCAGTTTGTCTGGTGTTGGCTTAGCGGTTAGGGTGCCGGCTTGGGATCCAAGGATCCTGGGTTCGAATCCCGGTCGATCGCTGAATTAACGCCAGGGGGGTTGACTCAGCCTGTCATCCTTCCGAGGTCGGCAAATTGAGTACCAGCTTGCTGGGATGAATGATCCCGGTGTGTACCCCTGCTTAGAATAGGTACACCGTATCCCTGCGCATCGAAGAGGCGACAGGGTTGGCGTCAGGAAGGGCATCCGGCCATAAAACATTGCCTCAAACAGGGAACCATGATTGTCATGGGGCCCGCAAGGCCAACCCCTGCTCTTGCGGCGAAGAAATGGCCTTAAAACGATCATTCATATTCATTTTTATATGCAGTTCATATACTCACCTTGTCATGTACTTTCATACTCGAAGCATTATTCCCATCATCATTATTTATTTTCCCCTTTTTCTCCACTTTTGCTTCGTACACGCTCAATCGCAGAAGTTTGAGCCTCGGATGTGATTAAAACTATTTTGTCTTGCAAACACTTATTATTTTGGATTTAACGATCCTGTATTTGGTATAAACGTGCATGGAGGCATAACAAACACAATATGCATTTGGTGATATTTCAATGCATCGAACATATGATTTTAAACAAAAACAAAGGTCATGCATATGGATTCGTCAAACCGTGTGGCGTTTTGACCTTTTTAACGACGCGGCAAGGCTAACAGCTAGCGATCACTGATGCAGTTCCGTGATAGGTTTTCGCCTGGATATCTTTTCCAAGGTTTTCTCGAGCGCTCACGAGTTTAGGCTCTGCCTTTACCGCGTGTCGACTGACTGATGCTGTTCCCAGAGCGATAAACTTTGCCTGTGAAAGCCTCTGTGGTCCAGGTGCAGCTCGGCTTCCACATTCATTTGTTCGTCTTGGTGATTTCACAAGTTTTCTCTTGTTATGTTTGTTTGATGTGGCTTGTGTGAAGTATCTTCCGGTGAGCACATTGTACCTAACGTTGCGTAACGATGTATTTTTCATGGCAACAGGCAAGACGAGTCGTGCATAGGCACAATGTGGTTACAGCTCAAAACAATTATGCTGTTGTAATTAAGGGGCCATCAATGGATGGTATGTGCAAAAATATAATTGAATCCACCCCCATCCCATTCCCTTCCAAAAATAATGTCCTGCCTTTGTTTCTAGCTCATCTTTATATTTAGCCTAGTGTTGGCTTAGCTGTTAGGGTGCCAGCTTGGGTTCCTAGGATCCTGGGTTTGAATCCTGGTCGATCGCTGAATTAACGCCAGGGGGGTTGACTCAGCCTGCCATCCCTCTGAGGTCAGCAAATTGAGTACCAGCTCACTGGTATTATTCCCTGTGTGTCGCAAGAGGCAACTAACATGGTTGGCGGCAGGAAGGGCATCCGGCCGTAAAACATTGCTTCAAAAAGGGGACCACGGTGCCCGAAAAAGGCCAACCTCTGCTCTGCGGGGAAAAATGGCCTCTAAAGGTGGTGTCTCCTCTTTATATTTAATCCACACATTGCTTTCCTTCAACCATTGTCAATAAATGTTTCTTTCTCTCTCTCTCTCTCTCTCTCTCTCTCTCTCTCTCTGTCTCTGTCTCTGTCTCTGTCTCTCTCTGTCTCTCTTTTTCTCTCATCTTTTGGCTTTAACACACTTGCATTCATGATGTCCTCACCATATTAATTGCTTTTTTCACAAGTTTCATAATTACGCTTTTGGGGGGTGGAGGGGTTATACTTGATAGATGTTATTAAGTCACACACAGTACTGTCTAAGACCAGAGTTTATATAAACTTGTGAACAGGAATGTGGTCTTTACATTGCCCCCTTTTTCTTGGGTGGAGGTGGTCCATTGTAATGTCCTGTAGCTATCTCCCTTTCCCTCTTTTCCTCTTTCCCGCCGCATGTATAATAATGCATTGCTCTCAAAGGCAATACATCCAGTTAGAATGAGAGTACACTGATAAATAAAGGATACTTAATGTAATTATTGTAAACTGATAGTGTTGTGGAGTTGTTCGCAAATGTTCGACATCCTTTGAGGGAAACGTATCGTCGTCAAATCGAAGGTGATTGTGGACCTATCCTCAACAGGGTTCTTTCTCTTCCACACCTCAGCCAGCGTTCTGCCACAATCTATTTTTCGTCCAGCTTGGGAATATCGAGCTATCCGTGACCCAGAGACGACTTCAAGCTCCTAATTATAAGAGGGTTCTTTGTTTATGTGGCAGAACTATGGCTAGCTGTATATGCTTGTACTATGGCTAGTAAAGTTGCTATTTTATATATGTACCAGCTCTGATTAAAGTATAAAAGGAAGGAACACCGAAAAACAGATGCTTATTTAGCCAAAAGCTCAAAAAATATAACCTGAAAGAGTTGGATCCAGTTACCCGGTCCTGCTGTAGCTCACTTTAATGATGCCAGAAGACAGACTGATGTTAAACTAACTAGGGTTGCGGACAGCACCAACCACAAGATTATAAATAGCACAATGGAAACACTGATGTTTTTCATTGTCAGTTATTTTATTTTATATGTACAAGTACATTCCTTTGGGAAGAGTGTAGACAAAATGAAAAGCAATACAAATAATTTCCATATGAAGTTTGTTTCTATTTAGTTTTATTTTTGGCTTTGAGCTAGATATCCACATCCTTTTATTTATTTATTTGTGTGTATGTGCGTGCGTATGTGCTGCGCTGCGCTGCTACTTCTCCAGTTCTGGCCAATTGCATCCAGACTTGCAACATAGTATCAGCATGACCCCAGTTAGTGCAGAAGGTTGTATTTGTACCTCGAGTTTGGAGTTTGCAACTTAAAAGATGTGGCCGTGCATAGAACACATACAGACAGACACAGACAGACACAGACAGACACAGACAGACACAGACAGACACAGACAGACACACACAGACACACACAGACACACACAGACACACACAGACACACACAGACACACACAGACACACACAGACACACACAGACACACACAGACACACACAGACACACACAGACACTTTTTTAGGTACTAATACACCCGTTCCCTACCAGAGCGGCAGGAAGGGTCATGTTAATCCTTGTGGGTTATATAGATAACTAGATCTTCGCACAGTTCCATTTGTAAAATTTGCCTCACGGATGTGGGGATTCCTCAACATTTATTTTAGTTTAGTGTTAAACAGCATTAGTGGCTGTTTAAAAAGGTAATCATATGTGTTTGTGTTTTATAATATTTTTCTTTCTGGTAGGGAGTGCTCTAACGAAAAAGCACGACAAGCTTTTTATAAATGTTGACATAGCGTTAATATCCCTTGGGGAGGGGGAGATATTATTTGTATTAATTTTGTTTTGTAACAACATTAATATTGTACACCGCTCCTTTCCCATGCCATCTCCAGGCGCTGCATGACGTCATTTCCTGGCACCGAAGGGTGCCCGGCAATGACGCGCGCTGAAAGGGAGTACTCAGTTTTCACTCCGGTTGTTTGTTTGTTTTGTTGTTTGTCCGGGCAATATCTCAGCCATCCTTTGAGCTAGGAATCTGAAATTTCGTCACAACAGTGAGCAATTGCTTTGGCAAAAACGCTATTTTTTTTGTTTTTTGATTAATCAATTCATTAATTAGTTACTTAATTATTATCGATTAATTAAGTACTTATTTATTTCCTTTCTCTTCTGGGAAATATCTCAAGCACCTTTTGAGCTAGGAAGCTGATATTTGGACACGACAATGACCAAGTGATTTGGCTATAAAGGCTATTTTGATTTATTGATTAATCAATTAATCGATTAATTCTTTAATTATTCGATTAATTACTCAATTATTTTTTTTAAGTTACAGATGCAGATGAAACGTTGGTGGCTTAGGTATTCTATTAGCTTGGTGGTTTAGTGGTTGAGGTATTCTGATTAATTATTTTACAATCATTATTTATTTATTTTAATTATTAATCATGTATTTATTTTCTTTCTTATCTGGGCAATATCTCAGGCACCTTTTGAGCCAGAAAGCTGATATTTGGTCACGATAGTGACCAAGTGATTTGGCTATAAAGGATATTTTTGATTTATTGATCAATCAATTAATCGAGTGTTTATTAATTGATCAACTAATTATTTAATTTTTTTGATTAATGATTTATTTAATTAATTTTCAAAAAGTTAAAGCTTCGGATGAAGCACTGGTGGTTTCGGTATGCTATTAGCCAATAATTGGTTAAGAAAATATTTTATGATCATTTTTTATTGATTTGAATTATGTAATTAATCAATTAATTATTGTACACCTCTTCCTCCCAATACAGAGTCTATGGTATGGTATGGGCGAAGGTATGGGCTATTAAGGCGAAGGGTATGGGGGCAGAAAAGGCAGAGCATGAAAGTTGTAAGGCAGCCAAGAAGACTGCAAAGAAAGAGGTAGCAAAGGCACAGGAGGCATGTAGGAAAATGTTTGGAGAACGTTTGGATTTGGAAGAGGGTCAGAGAGCGGTATTCAGGATTGCAAAGCAGATAGTGAAAGAGGTGTGATGTGATGTGATGGGGGTGAGTTGCTTGAAGGATGAAGTGGGACAAATCGTTGTGGACCCAGATGGAATTAAAGGAAGATGGAATAGATGTATGGAAATACTGTTGAATGCAGAGAATGAATGGGATGGCAACATAGAGAGTAACCCAGTTTTAGGACTGGCAGAGAAGATAACCGAGAAGGAAGTTGAGGAAGCGATAAAAGCAATGAAGAGTAGAAAAGTGGGAGGGCCGACGGGAGTTGTGGGAGATATGTTGAAGGCAGCGGGAAATTGGGGTGTGAAGAGAATGACAGAGATCTGCAATCTGGTGGTGAAAGAAGGCCGCATTCCAGTGGATTGGGAACTGAGTACCCTCGTCCCTCTATACAAAGGGAAAGGTGACCCTCTGGACTGTGGCTCGTATCGAGCGATAAAGTTATTGGAGCATGGAATGAAGGTATTGGAAAGGGTTTTGGAGAGGAGGATAAGGAAGAAAGTGAAGATTGACGAAATGCTGTTTGGATTTATGCCAGGAAGAGGAACGACAGACGTGCTTTTTATTGTGAGGCAGTTGCAGAAGAAGTACATGGAGAAGAGGAAGAAGTTGTTTCTTGGGATTGTTGATCTGGAGAAAGCATTCGATAGGGTTCCACGTGAAGTAGTGACATGGGCATTGAGGAAGTTAGGAGAGGAGGAATGGTTGATCAGAGTAGTGATGGCAATGTACAAAAGAGCGCACACAGCTGTAAGGACGAAGGACGGGAACAGTGGTGAGTTTGAGGTGAAGGTGGGAGTGCATCAGGGGTCGGTACTAAGTCCACTACTATTTGTAGCTGTGATGGAGGTGCTGGCTCGGAACGTAAAGGAGGGTTTACCGTGGGAGTTGTTGTATGCAGATGATCTGGTGTTGATTGCAGAAAGTATGGATGGACTGAAGGAGAAGATGAACAAGTGGAAGGAATGTATGGAGACAAAAGGTCTGAAGGTGAATATTGGAAAAACGAAGGTGATGGCAAGTGGTAAAGCATGTGGTGAGGTGGAAAGAACTGGGAAGTGGCCGTGTGCTGTGTGCAGGAAGGGTGTCGGAGTGAATTCCATTCAATGTACAATATGCGCTGAGTGGGTTCATCAAAAATGTAGTGGTTTGAGAGGGTCATTAACCAGTGTGGCAGCTACATTCAAGTGTAAGGTGTGCACAGAGGGAGCTGCAGATGGAGGAAATGTTGAGTTGGATCTTGGAGACGGCGTGAAGCTGGAAGGTGTGAAAACATTTTGTTACCTAGGAGACGTGCTGAATGAAGAAGGTGGATCAGACTCGGCAATGGTTGCTAGAGTGAGATGTGCGTGGAAGAAGTTTCGGGAACTGAGTGGCGTGCTGGCGAGGAGGGGGAGTGTCGTTGAAGCTGAAGGGAAAGGTGTATGCTGCATATGTGAGAAGTGTTATGATTTATGGGAGCGAGACATGGCTAATGAACGCAGAGCAGCAACGAAGGCTGGAAAGGGTGGAAATGTGAATGGTTCGGTGGATGTGTGGAGTATCGTTGAGAGAGGAAGACAAATGATGATTTGCGAAAGATGATGGGAATAAAGCCTGTGATGGATGCTGTGAAGAGAAACAGTTTGAGATGGTTTGGTCATGTGTTGAGGAAGGATGAAAGTGACTGGTTGAGAAGAGTGATGGAAATGAATGTAGAAGGAAGTGGAGGACGAGGAAGACCGATAAAGACTTGGCTAAAGATGGTCGAAGAAGAAATGTGGGCAAGGGGGTTAACAAGGGGAGATGCAGAAAATAGGGCAAAATGGAGAAGATTGTCATGGGGACCGCAAGGCTAACCCCCGCTCTTGCAGGGAAAATGGCCTTAAAATGCCTGTTGTTTGTTGTTGTATTGGATGAAGTTTTGTACTTATCAAATTATGATGTAATTTATTTTTCCGCCGTTTGTTTCGATTTCGTTTTGCACAAAACACTTTTTCCACCGTTTATTTACACATCGTAACCCACAACTTCCAAGTGAAAAACAAATTCTACAAATTTCAGAAAGTTAATGAAAAATGCAAAACTAGAATATCTTGGTTGGATAAGTGTTGACCCCCCTTATAATAGCAATTGTAAATTGGCTCAGGTGTGACCAATCACCTTCAAAATCACACACCGAGTTAATTGGCCTCCACCTGTGCCAAGTTGTAGTGATTCTGATTATTTCAGAATAAAATCCGTTGTTCCTGTAGGTTTCCTCTGCTGGGTAGTGCATTTCACAGCAAAGACTCAACCATTGGCACCAAGGAGCTTTCAAAAGACCTCTGGGATGAAGTTGTTGAAAGGCACAGATCAGGGGATGGGTATAAAAATATTTCAAAGGCCTTGAATATGCCTTGTAGCACCGTCAAGATAATCTTTAAGAAGTGGAGGGCGTATGGTACCACCAAGACCCTGCCAAGATTGGGCCGTCACTCCAAATTGAATGACCAAGCAAGGAGGAGATTGATCAGAGAAGCCACCCAGAGGCCAATGGCAACTTTGAAAGAGCTTCAGGACTTTATGGCAAATACTGGCCACTGTGTGCATGTGACAACAATATCCCAAGCACTCCAAGTCTGACCTGTATGCTAGGATGGCAAGAAGGAAGCAATTATACAAAAATGCCCACCTTGAGTCTTGTTTGAGGTATGCAAAAAGCACTCCAGAGATTCTGGGGCCATGTGGCAAAAAGTTTTATTGTCTGAAGAAACCAAGATGGGACTTTTTGCATTAAATGTGAAACATTACGTTTGGAGCAAACGCAACACAAACAACACCGTCCCCACTGTGAAGCAAGGTAGTGGCAGCATCATGTTATGGGGATGTTTCTCATCAGCAGGGATGGGGGCACTTGTCAGGATAGAAGGGAAATGGATGGAGCAAAATACAGAAAATCCTACAGGAAAACCTGCTGCCCTCTGAAAGAAAGCTTGAAATTGGGACGGAAGTTCACTTTTCATCGTGATAACGACCTGAAGCACACAGCTAAAGCTACATTGGAGTGGCTAAGGAACAAAACGATAAATGTCCTTGAGTCCTGACCTGACCTAAATCCAATTGAAAATCTATGGCATGACTTGAAGATTGCTGTCCATCAGCGCTCCCTATGCAACCTGACTGAGCTTGAACAGTTTTGTACAGAAAAATGGTCACATATTGCCCAATCAAGGTTTGTAAAGTTGGTAGAGACCTATCCCAATAGACTTCCAGAACAACAAGGCAGCAGGCATTTTAAGGCCATTTCCCCTGCTAGAGCCGGGGTTAGCCTTGCGGGCCCCATGACAATCTTCTTCATTTTCCCTATTTTCTGCATCCCCCCTTGTTATAACCCCCTTACCCGCATTTCTTCTTCCACCACCTTTAGCCAAGTCTTTCTCGGTCTTCCCCGTCCTCTACTTCCTTCTACATTCATTTCCATCACTCTTCTCAACCAGTCACTTTCATCCTTCCTCAACACATGACCAAACCATCTCAACCAGTTTCTCTTCACAGCATCCATCACAGGCTCTATGGAATGGAGTTGGAGTTCTGTAATGTTCCCTCTGACAATAATGGAGTTCACTCCGACACCTTTCCTGTACACACAGCACACGGCCCCTTCCAAGTTTTCCACCCCACCACATGCTTTACCACTTGCCATCACCTTCAGGCCTTTTGTCTCCATACAGTCCTTCCACTTGTTCATCATCTTTCGCAATTCATCATTTGTCTTCCTCTCTCTCAACGATACTCCGCACATCCACCGAACCATTCGCATTTCCACCCTTTCCAGCCTTCGTTGCTGCTCTGCATTCATTACCCATGTCTTGCTCCCATAAATCATAACACTTCTCACACATGCAGCATACACCTTTCTATTCAGCTTCAACGACACTCCCCTCCTCGTCAGCACGCCACTCAGTTCCCGAAACTTCTTCCATGCACATCTCACTCGAGCAACCGTTGCCGAGTCTGATCCACCTTCTCCATTCAGCATGTCTCCGAGGTAGCAAAATGTTTTCACACCTTCCAGCTTCATGCCATCTCCAAGATCCAACTCAACATTTCCTCCATCTGCAGCTCCCTCTGTGCACACCTTACACTTGAATGTAGCTGCCACACTGGTTAATGACTCTCTCAGACCACTACATTTTTGATGAACCCACTCAGCGCACATTGTACATTGAATGGAGTTCACTCCGACACCCTTCCTGCACACAGCACAGGGCCATTTCCCAGTTCTTTCCACCTCACCACGTGCTTTACCACTTGCCATCACCTTCGTATTTCCGATATTCACCTTCAGACCTTTTTTCTCCATACATTCCTTCCACTTGTTCATCTTCTCCTTCAGTTCATCCATACTTTCCGCAATCAATCCCAACAGACTCACAGCTGTAATTGCTGTTAAAGGTGCTTCCACAAAGTTTTAACTCGAGGAGGTGGACACTTGTCCAACCATGATATTCTAGTTTTGTATTTATTTAATTTTCAGAAATTTGTTGAATTTGTTTTTCACTTGGAAGTTGTGGTTTACGATGTGTAAATGACGGTGGAAAAAGTCCAATTTAATGCAATTTAATTCCAGGGTTTAAGCCAACAAAAGGTGAAAATTTTGAATGGATGGAGCAAAAAAAGAAATGCTCAAGTTTTTGACAAGTTTTTCAAGGGTAGACTTTCTGTAGGCACTGTATGTACATGGGACAAAAGGTTGGAACAAAAGTAATGGGCACTAATTTTTCTGCTGCTTGAGGAAAACGCAGAAGTGATGGTGACTTTGGCCTGTTGTGTATTGGAAACAGCCATGCTATCATGCTTGTCCACAGGTGTCACCATTACTGCTATCCAGCCTCCACAGAGCTGAACCAAATCTTCATGGGGGTTGACGTAAGCCCTGATGTTGCACTGTTTGGTTAATTTAAATTGAATTAAAATCCGCAGGAATTGGTTGCTGCTGCTGGTGAGAGTTGCACCAAACTTGCGGCAGGAGGGATTATTGTCTGTAATTCCATAGATAACTGCAAGTTACAAAAAATGTTTCTTACAACTAACCCCTTGCGATTTGCTGTGAGGAGCACATTTTGATCGTTCTAATTGGGCAAATTTGGCAAAAGGTTTGAGAGATTGCATTTGCAGAAAATGTGGTTCTACTTAAGGTGGGGGCCTATTGGTAGGAAGTACTCTGATTGTGGGTACAAGTAGGTGAGTAAATATTCTTTGCTTAGAATCATACTGACAAAAGGGTTGCTTTCTTTCCAGTTGACGTACAAGTTTGTTGCTGACAAACGTTTTGATGTTGCAAGTGTTAACATTTTCAAGTTTAATGATCTTCTGCTTGTGAGCATTGTATATACCTTGATTAGCTTTGTAAAATGCACCTGAGTTAGTTCAAGCTGAGGTACTGCATTCTTGCCAATGATAAGTCTGTGGTTAGACACCGAAAATAAACCTATTGTAGCGGCCCGGGGTCTTCAACGACCAACGCGCCTGCTGGGCGGGGAAGCGACGAGAGGGTCTCCACATCCGCCCTTTAATTTTCGTGCAAATCAGTGCCTCGGACACACAACTGTGGTGAATCGGCCTGTCAGAAGTGGCCGAACAAACCAATATAGGTGGTTCGCCTTTCGAGTGCCTTAATTGTGCGAATCCCAAACAGCGCGACAATGGCTTTATTCCAATTCTTTGTGAGCTTTGGAGTTCAATTTCCCGTTGACCAAACAACTTCTCAATTAGAAACATGATTTAAGAAAATGGGGATGAGGGAAAAAGAACACGATCACACATGCGGTAAAACGAATTATACCAATGAATACTAAATAAAACTCGATGGTATTCATAGACTACTTACCCCGTGCAGTCAACTTGGTGTGAGCCAACTCTTCTGTTTTTGAAGGGACACTATCCCTTTAATTACTGTAATTACGTCATGCGTATCCTAACATGCACTATGAAGTAACTATTCTAAACTATGCCCCATTTATTCCTTAAACCAGATCTGCAACAGTACATTGTTTCCCAAGGAATCCCACATCATTCTGATGCCATTGCTTCAGGAGTTTTTATTGCCGTTTTCGATAGCTACAAGAAACAAGATTTGTCACCTCTCAATTGTGTTAATTGGAGGGAAAATAATCTTACAGTTGCCTTTGATATGACTTGCATACTTGTTACTTTTGAGTTGCATGTGTCTTTAATTTGGGAATGGCATGTTGGGGTGCTAATTTGAAATTGTTTATGACATGAAATGGCTAGGCTTGATGGGATGGTGCTGAGGTAGTGCACTTGCATCTGAGTTTTTTGTTATGGGTTTGATTTTCAGCCCAACTATACACTGTGGAACTTTGCTTTGCAGGCAGGGCATTGCATCACAATGTTTACCGGCCCTCACATGCACGTTGAGCTTGGGATGGGTCTTCTAGTATTAGCTGGTGGACGTTATGGATCCCAATGTGTCTTTCGACACAGTGGAGATGAGTTTTCACCTCCACCCTGACCAAATAGCAAATTCCTTGCAGCTTTAGTCAAATACTAGGCCTGATCTGGAGGTTCATGAAAGGCTTGGGCTAAGAGTACATGCTCTTAAGAGCCGCCAACCCCATCTTAATGGGAAATGGTGTAAGGAGAAGAGGGTGTGGTGTGTCTAGCAATAAAATGATAGTGCGTATCTGTTTTGATATAGGTTACGTATGGTGAAAAAGCCTTAAAAGACGGTGGTGTCTCCATTATAAAACCTGGCAATGTCATTGACGTGGTTCACGGCTTATTCACCTGTGAATTAGACCAACTTGTGTTCGCTTGTTGTTCTACTCGAGACTGACCGAGGATGAGTGATTTGTGACGTCCAGGTTTCCATTAACTGCATTAAAACCAGATTTTTTTTCCCTCCAGAATCCTCTCCCCCCCCCCCCCCCCCACCCTTATATATATTTATATAAGTTGCTCAAGTCGTCCGAATTCTGGTGATATTCATGATCAGATTCCTCTAAACCCGTCCCTATCCTGCATTGCTTTCCTAAGCTCTGGCAAAGACAGCTTAGTTGCAGCATTTACCCCATTCATCCATCCAGCACAAACATAATCTGCCTCTTCGTCTTCTTCCCTGAACCATTCCCATCATGGTTGCTTTCCCCAGACTTTTGTTTTCTGCATGCATCATGTGTCCAAAGTATGATTGTTCCTGCTTTAGCATCAGCACTTCTAATGTACATGATGGTCAAATTTCTTCAAGCACTGATTTGTTTGGTCTTCTTGCAGTCTATGGAATTTATAACATTTGTCTCCAAAACCACATTTGTAAAATGTCAATCTCCATACATATACACATATACACATATATATATATATATATATATATATATATATATATATATATATATATATATATATATATATATATATATATATATATATATATATATATATATATACATATATATACATATATACATATATACATACATGACGTAACTAAAAGTATGCGGACACCTGAACATCACACATCTCATTCCAAATTCATGGGCATTAATATGGAGTTTGTCCCCCCTTTGCTGCGATAACAGCCTCCACTCTTGTGGGAAGGCTTTCCACTAGATGTTGGAACATTGCTGCGGGGATTTGCTTCCATTCGGCCGCAAGAGCATTGGTGAGGTCAGGTACTGATGTTGGGCGATTAGGCCTGGCTTGCAGTTGGCGTTCCAATTCATCCCAAAGGTGTTCGATGGGGTTGATGTCAGGGCTGTGTGCAGACTAGTCAAGTTCTTCCACACCGATCTCGACAAACCATTTCTGTATGGACCTCACTTTGTGCATGGGGGCATTATCATGCTGAAACAGGAAAGGGCCTTCCCCAAACTGTTGCCACAAAGTTGTAAGCACACAATCGTCTAGAATGTCATTGTATGCTGTAGCGTTAAGATTTCCCTTTACTGGAACTAAGGAGCCTAGTCCGAACCATAAAAAACAGCCCCAGACCATTATTCCTCCTCCACCAAACTTTACAGTTGGCACTTTGCATTCGGGCAGGTAGCGTTCTCCTGGCATCCGCCAAACGCAGATTAATCAGTCGGACTGCCAGATGGTGAAGCGCGATTCATCACTCCAAAGAACGCATTTCCACTGCTCCAGAGTTCATTGGCAGTGAGCTTTACACCACTCCAGCTGACGCTTGTCATTGCTCATGGTGATCTTAGGCTTGTGTGCAGCTGCTCGGTCATGGAAAACCATTTCATGAAGCTCCCGACTAACAGTTGTTGTGCTGACGTTGCTTCCAGATGCAGTTTGGATCTCGGTAGTGGGTGTTGCAACCGAGGGCAGACAATTTTTATGCGCTACATACTTTAGCACTCGGCAGTCCTGTTCTGTGAGCTTGTGTGGCCTACCACTTCTCCGCTGAGCTGTTGTTCATCCTAGACGTTTCCATTTCACAATAATAGCACTTACAGTTGACCGGAGCAGCTCTAGCAGAGCTGAAATTTGACGAACTGACTTGTTGGAAAGTTGGCATCCTTCGACGATGCCACCTTGAAAGTCATTGAGTTCTTCAGTATGGCCCATTTTACTGCTAATGTTTGTCTATGGAGATTGCATGGCTGTGTGCTTGATTATATATACCTGTCAGCAATGGGTGTAGCTGAAACAGCCGAATCCACTAATTAGAAAGGGTGTCCGCATACTTTTGGTCATGTAGTGTATATACATACGTCATACAGTGCATTCAGAAAGTATTCAAACCCCTTCACTTTTTTCACATTTTGTTATGTTGCAGCCTCATGCTGAAATCATTTAAATTCATTTTTTCCCTCATCAATCTACACTCAATACCCCATAATGATAAAGAGAAAACAGTGTTTTGGAAAGTTTTGCAAATAAAAAGAAAAAACTGAAATATCACATTTACATAAGTATTCATACCCTTTGCTATGACACTTGAAATTTAGCTCAGGTGCCTGCCATTTCTCTTGATCATCTTTGAGATGTTTCTACATCTTGATTGGAGTCCGCCTGTGGTAAATTCAATTGATTGGACATGATTTGGAAAGGCACACACCTGTCTATGTAAGGTCTCACAGCTGACAATGCATATCAGAGCAAAAAGCAAGCCATGAGGTCGAAGGAACTGCCTGCAGAGCTCACAGACAGGATTGTGTCGAGGCACAGATCTGGGGAAGCCTACAAAAAAAAACATTCTGCTGCATTGAAGGTTCCCAAGAGCGCAGTGGCCTTCATAAGTCTTAAATGGAAGAAGTTTGGAACAACCAGGACTCTTCCTAGAGCTGGCCGCCCGGCCAAACTGAGCAATCGCGGGAGAACGGCCTTGGTAATAGAGGTGACCAAGAACCTGATGGTCACTCTGGCTGAGCTCCAGAGATCCTGTGTGGAGATAGGAGAAACTTCCAGAAGGACAACCATCACTGCAACACTCCACCGATCTGGGCTTTATGGCAGAGTCGCCAGACGGAAGCCTCTCCTCAGTGAAAGACACATGAAAGCCCACAGAATCGTGTTTCTCACAGTCTGAGACCCCTTTAGGTGCTTTTTTTGCAAACTCCAAGCGGGCTTTGAGTCCCTTGAGCTTTGAGTCCTATTCTGGGAGGCCAGAAGCAAACAGGCAATGCAGATAGGGTGAATGCTAAAGCATGAAACCAATAAATTCCACATTCCTGTAGCACCTTCAGTCGCACGTCAGACATGGACAGCAATATACATATATACATATACACATAAAACATATACATGTACACATATACATATACACATAACCACAAACATATGTATCTGTGTATGTGTGTAAAAGATTGGGGTGGTTGGGATGATGCATTTTAAATTTAATAAAGAAGAAAGGATATTTCCTCCCAAAAAGTAACTTGTTGTACTCTGCTAATGTAAGTAATAAGTAATAAGCAAGAGCAGACCCAGTGTTGGGGGACGCCTTGTAGCGAGCTTCCTCAGGCCAATAGATCTTCCTCTGGTCATTCGCCATCCATACATGTGATCGTATCTACCATCATTACCCCTCCCCCAGCCCACCCCTTCCTTTCCAGGTTATTGTTTTCTCCTCTGTCTCTCTCCTGCCACCCACCTTTCCCTCTATCTGTTGCTTTACTCTTTCACCCCCCCCCCCACCCCCCACCATCCTTTCGCCTGCGGTGCCTTCCTGTTCTCTCAACCCCTCGTTGTCCTTGAACTTGTATCCAGCGTTTTCAACCCCCCCCCCCCCCCCCCCTATCCAGCACAAATTGCTGGCTCCTTCCCCATTTCCTTACTTTCTCGGTCTTCCTGTGTTGTATCTCTCTATCCTGGTCTTGGTGCATTTCCCCACTTTCCCATTGTGTTCTAGCTATTCTTTTCTGTTTAGTTTTCCCACTCTTTCACGAGCCTCGACTTTGTATACAAAAAGGTAGAAAGTTTGCCGTTCACCTAGTTACAGTGTGTATTCAAAGGCATGTGGTGTCATTGTGTACAATGAATATAATTGCTCACAGCAACGTCCTTGATTGTAGATTACATCATAACAATCCTTTTGGTGGTTGAGAGATGTGGGGAAGAGGTTTGAGTTGGAGCAAAATGACCAGCAGATATATTTTACAATATTGTAGCGGCTGCCGCTGAGTTTTCACAATCGCCTTGCACCTATCAAGGACGCGGAGCGATCACCATGCCGGGCTCGTCCAGGACGCCCGGGCAGGCCCGCGCTCAACTTGCCAGGCCTCGGTCGGGACGCCCGGGCATGCCCGGGCAGGCTCGCCCTCAACTTGCCGGGCCGCAGCCAGGACGCTGGGCCACGCCCCCTGGCGCCGGGCCTGGGCAAACCCCCTGGCGGAATAGATATAGAGTGCCTGAGTGTTTGATTTCAATAAAGCAACTCAGATGAATTCCAGCTTTTTGTCGCGTCCATTCTTCTGATCGACGTGGGAGCCCCAGCTCCTTCATTGGTGACCTATCGACATGGACACGGCAGTCGCCCTTAAACTGCCTACCTTCTGGGAGGCTCACGCGGTGGTTTGGTTCGCACAGGCGGAGTCCCTGTTCGCCCTGCGAAGCATAACGGCCGACGACACCCGCTTCCACCATGTGGTAGCTGCGCTCGGGTCGGTTACTGCGGCCCGCGCCCTGAGCCTCCTCGAAAGCCCGCCAGCCGCTGACAAATACGGCGCGATTAAGAAGCTGCTCCTCGATGCTTTCGCCCTCCCATCGGCGGAACGCGCACGGCGCCTGCTCGATCTGCCTGAGCTCGGCGACACGCGCCCTTCCGAGCGCATGGACTACATGCTTTCACTGCTCGGCGAGCACTCTCCGGCATTCCTGTTCCGGGAGCTGTTCTTCCGTCAGCTGCCTAACCCGGTACGCCTCGCCCTGGCAAGCACGACGATCACAGATCCCCGGGCCCTTGCCAGAGAAGCCGACAAGATCTCCGCCGCAGGACAGCGCATCGTAGCGGCGACATGGGACCTACCGCCGTCCGACGCAACACCCAGGGCGCCCGAGCACCCGGCACGGTCGACGGCCGAACTGCCGACGCCATTGGCGGCCGCTCTACCGAGCCGACCACCTCCGGCACGACGACCGAGGCCTCCACCTGACCAAGCGTGGTGTTACTATCATGCCAGGTTCGGACAGAAGGCCCGGACATGCCGACCCCCGTGCACCTTCGGCAGGCCGGGAAACGGCCGGGCCGGCGTTCATTACCAGCCATGAGCGCCGGCCACACGGGCAACTTACTGTTCATCACGGATACAGCGTCCGGACGGCGCTTCCTGTGCGACACCGGCGCCCAACTGAGCGTCATACCCGCCTCTGACCAGGACAGGCAATCCGCGGTTTGCGGCCCCTCCTTAGTTGCGGCCAACGGATCGACTATCCGCACCTTCGGCCCGCGCAACGTCACCCTCTGCTTCGGCGGCCAACGCTTTGCTTGGACGTTTGTAACCGCCAACGTGCCCGTGGCTCTGCTAGGCGCCGACTTCCTCTGCGCACACGGACTGCTGGTGGACGTCCAACGGCGTCGTTTAATCAATGCTGAAACCTTCAGCTCCCTGGTATGCACATTGAGCAGCTCCGCGCCGACCGAGCTGGCATGCACCGTCCCGGCGGCGAACGAGTTTGCTCGCCTGCTCACGGAGTTCCCGGCCCTCACGCGGCCGACGTTTTCGGCCGTCGCAGTACGGCATGGGATCGAGCACCACATACCAACCACGGGCCCGCCGGTCTACGCCAGGGCCCGCCGCCTCGACCCAGCCAAGCTCGCCGTAGCGAAGGCCGAATTCGACGCGTTGGAGCACCTCGGCATCGTGCGGCGCTCCGATAGCGCGTGGGCCTCGCCACTGCACATCGTGCCAAAGCCGGGGGGTGGATGGCGCCCGTGTGGCGACTACCGCCGTCTGAATGACGCTACCACCCCCGACAGGTACCCGATCCCGCATATCCAAGACTTCTCCGCCCGTCTGGCGGGACGGGTCATTTTTTCAAAAATTGACCTCATACGGGGATATCACCAGGTACCTGTCAGGGCGGCCGACGTCCCTAAAACGGCAGTCATCACGCCGTTCGGCTTATTCGAATTCTTGCGGATGCCGTTTGGTCTCAAGAACGCGGCTCAGGCGTTCCAGCGCTTGATGGACGGCATGCTGCGTGACCTGCCGTTCCTTTTCGTTTACCTGGACGACATCCTCGTCGCCAGCACGTCCCGGGCCGAGCACCTCCTCCACCTCCGAACACTGTTCGAGCGCCTCAGCGAGCACGGCCTCATCGTCAACCCGGCCAAATGCCACTTCGGCACGACGGCCGTTGATTTTTTGGGCCATCACATCACCAAGAACGGGGCCGTGCCGCTGCCAACCAAGGTCGAGGCCATCACCACGTTCCCGCGTCCCCGCACCATAAAGGCCCTGCAGGAATTCCTGGGAATGGTGAATTTTTATCACCGCTTCGTGCCCCGCGCTGCTCAGCTCATGCGGCCCCTCTACGAAGCCCTCCGGGGCAAGCCGGCCAAGCACGACATCGCCTGGTCCGCAGCAATGGACGCGGCCTTCCAAGGCTCAAAGCGGGCCCTCGCCGACGCAACACTGCTCGCTCACCCGGTGCTCAACGCTCCCATCGCCCTCACCACGGATGCCTCCGACTACGCGGTGGGCGCCGTACATGAGCAATGGGTGAACGGGGTTTGGCAGCCACTCGCTTTTTTCAGCCGGCAGCTCCGGCCGAACGAGCTCAAATACAGCACGTTTGACCGGGAGCTCCTCGGTCTACACCTGGCCGTCCGCCATTTCCGCCACCTCCTGGAGGGCCGTCCTTTCACGGCGTTCGTCGACCACAAGCCGTTGGTTTACGCCATGGCCAAGGTCACGGAGCCATGGTCGGCCCGCCAACAGCGCCACCTCTCCGCCGTGTCGGAGTTTACCACGGACATCCGGCACGTCGCCGGCAAAAACAACGCCGTGGCCGACTGTCTTTCCCGGGCCAGCGCGAACGCGGTCCACCTGGGCGTGGATTTTGCGCTTATGGCGGCGGACCAAACCACCGACACCACGGTGCAAGCCCTCCGGGCGGCGGACACGGGCCTCCGCCTGGCCGACATCCCCTGCGCGGACACTGTCCTGCTCTGCGACGTCTCCCAAGGCCAGCCTCGCCCCATCGTGCCCGTCGCCTGGCAACGTCGCATCTTCGCCTCCCTCCACGGCCTTTCCCACCCGGGCCGGAAAGCTTCCCAGAAGCTGGTGTCGGCGCATTTCGTCTGGCACGGCCTTCGTCGGGACGTCCGCAATTGGACCAGCGCCTGCACGGCCTGCCAACGGGCCAAGGTCCACCGACACACCCAGGCCCCGCTGGCACCTTTCACCGTGCCCGAACGACGTTTCGACCACGTCAACGTGGATCTGGTGGGCCCCCTCCCCCCGTCACGGGGGTTCACACACCTGCTCACCATGGTGGACAGGACCACCAGGTGGCCGGAGGCCGTGCCCCTCGTCTCCACCACCACCGCCGACGTGGCGCAGGCTTTCATCGCCACCTGGGTCGCCCGCTTCGGCGCACCGGCGGACATCTCGTCAGACCGCGGTCCACAGTTCACCTCCGAGCTGTGGGGCGCGGTCGCCCGCAACCTGGGGGTCAAGCTCCACCGTACTACGGCCTACCACCCCCAAGCAAACGGGTTGTGCGAGCGATTCCACCGCTCCATGAAGGCCGCGCTCATGGCCGGCCTTCAAGACGTCGGGTGGGCCGACCGGCTGCCGTGGGTCCTTTTGGGCCTTCGCACGGCCCCCAAGGAAGACCTCCAGGCATCCACTGCCGAGCTTGTCTATGGCCAGGTGCTACGCGTCCCGGGCGAATTTGTGCCCGACGCTACCAGTCCCTGGTCCGCAGCTCACCAGCGCTCGGACCTCCAGGAGGCCGCCCGACGGTTTGCCCCCGTGCCAACATCCCGCCACGGTGACCCCCAGTCCTACGTCCCCCCAGCACTCCGCATAGCGGAGTATGTTTTTGTGCGTCACGACGCACATCGGTGGCCACTCCAGCCGCCGTACGACGGGCCCTTCCGGGTGCTGCGACGGGACGACAAGTCGTTCGTCATCGACATCGGCGGCAGGTCGGACCGGATTGCTGTGGACCGCCTCAAGCCGGCACACGTGGACGTCGACCACCCACCACGGGTGGCCCTTCCGCCGCGGCGAGGCCGCCCCCCGTCCACGGTGCCCCCCACTCGACCGCCCACCACCTCACCGGACCCCCTCCCACGACCCGCCAGGGGTCGCTTCGGCCGGGTCGTCAGGACCCCCCTCAAATTGACCCTGCCGGTGCAAGTCGATTCTGGGGGGACGTGTGTAGCGGCTGCCGCTGAGTTTTCACAATCGCCTTGCACCTATCAAGGACGCGGAGCGATCACCATGCCGGGCTCGTCCAGGACGCCCGGGCAGGCTCGCCCTCAACTTGCCGGGCCGCAGCCAGGACGCTGGGCCACGCCCCCTGGCGCCGGGCCTGGGCAAACCCCCTGGCGGAATAGATATAGAGTGCCTGAGTGTTTGATTTCAATAAAGCAACTCAGATGAATTCCAGCTTTTTGTCGCGTCCATTCTTCTGATCGACGTGGGAGCCCCAGCTCCTTCAATATAACAATTACTGTACAGAGGTTCATAAAATTATTTTATTTTCAACACAATCCCATTTTGAATCGTTTGGTCCATCCTGTGTAAACGATGGTCAGATTGTATATTTTGGCAGGTGGGTATACCAATTTTATTTGGGATGATACAGATATGGATGGGTGTGAATGCATGGAGGAGGTTGGAGGGATTGATGGTGTATGGAAAAATATCAAGGAAATTGAAAGGGAAAGTTCTGTTGTTTTGCATTACGGCCTACCTTTATGGTCTGGCGAGTGGCCCTGACAGAGAGGTAATAACAGAGGCTGTAGGTCTGTGAGAACAAATGGATGAATTGAGGGAGGAGATCGGTGTGCAAATGAGCTCGACTGGGACATTGGTAAGAAGCTGGCTGAAGTGTGCATGGTCACGTGGTACGAATGGGGCAAAGAGAGAATGGCATAGAGAGTGCATAGGTTGAGGAAAGTAGTTTCTTTAATGCTATCAACATAAATTTGGCTAATAACATGTTAGCTATTAGATTTTATTTTGCTCAATATCTTGGAGAAGAACAATTTTAATTAAAATAAAAAAAATTTAATATCTTTTTTTTAAAATATCCTTGAGCAGGAAACATTAGGGATTGGATTTTGGTCTGGATTTTTTTATGGCTGTTGGAGGGATGGCGAGGGTTGAGGGGAGAGGAAATGACAAAATAAATAAATATCATGTGTTGAGGAGACATCGTTTTGTTTGGTAACATTTGCATTTTGACACCCTTGACATACATACATACATATAAAGATGTGGCATAAGTCATGACACTATTGGGATTTGATGTTTATCTTTTATTATGTTGACTTCTTCTTTCGCACGTAGCATCATTGGCTGAGAGTGTCTGTGCTGCTGATGCAATGCACTCTGCTGGCTGGGGTAGGAATTTGGAATCTGTTCATGGTGCTGGCGGTAGCTCAACTACTCTTCACGAAGGACACCGTGACATCTTTCACGTCCACCAAGTAATTCTGGCAGACAGGAAGCCCGTTTAATGTCCATCCGAGGGAAGGCACACATTTATAATCTCGCCCTGCCTGTGAAACATTGGGATGACAGTTTATAGTTTGGTCTGGATTCAAACCTAGGCTAACCAGCCTAGAGATGAGTGTGCGTACCTCTAGGCCATCCTGCTAGCCCATTTTATACTTGAAACGGTCAATTACAACAGATTATCATTGTTCACCATCATCGTTGGCAATAGCGCCAAACTCTGACTGTCTACAACTTTTTGTAAGTAAACTCTAGAGCACAATCTTTTCACCAACCAAATTATTTGACCCTCACCCCCTATAGCGTACAAGTACATAAACTTCTTCTTTCGTGTATCATCAGATGGCCAGCTCAGTGTCGTGCAGCCATGCCCTCGTCTATGGTCCTATGTCGAAGAGGCCGGCTTCTGAAGGTGGTCTGTGTAGGGGGCAGGTGGTAATTATGTGTTCGGCAGTCTGCTCAGGCTCGCCGCACTCGCACGCGGCGCTACCTGCCAGGCCCCACATCTTCAGCGATGATTTGAAGCGGCCGACCCCCGTACGTAGCCGGTTCAGCAAGGTCCATTGCATGCGTGGTAGGTTTTCTCCTACGACGCCACCTCCTGGGTCCCAGATGTAGCGATGTATGCGGGTGGGCCCGTCTATTTCCCACACCTGCTTTTCCAAGATGCCGCCAGCCATGCGCTTCTAGACAGGTCCTCAGGGATAGAACTGAGCATCTCTTGTGCCGCCTTGTTGTAGGGATGGCGGGACTTGAGTCTGCTTGGAGGCGCCACTATCATTGTGGTGTTGTGCAGGATGTGCCAGTCGTGTTTCTGGGCATTCCTTGCCAGGGCGAGGGTAGCAGCCTCCCGTCGGAGGCCGGCCGGGGAGATTCCCGCTAGGACTGGCAGGTGGAATGCCGGGGTGGGCTTCAAGCAACCAGCTACAATGCGGAGGGCGTTGTTAATGGCAACATCAACCTTTCTCACGTGTGGGCTTCTGCTCCAGGCTGGGGCGCAGTATTCGGCTGCAGAGAAGACCAGGGCTTGCTTGGATATCCGTAGGGTCTTGGCGGAGGCTCCCCAGGTCGTACTAGCGAGATGTCGGATAAGCGAGACCCTTGATGTCACCTTGGCCTTAACTTCTTCTAGGTGTTGCTTGAAGGACAGTATCCGATCTAGGCGTACACCGAAGTACTTTGGAGCTTGCTGGAACTCCAGGCGTTTGTTGTCAACGAACACGTCCAGTTCCCTTTTTGCTTCTCTGTTGTTAAGATGGTATGCCGCTGACACTGTCTTACCAATGCTGAGCTGCAAACGCCACCTCCGGAGGTAGGCTACCAAGGTGCCCATGTCTTGGTTGATAGCGTTTTCCATCGCCTTCCATGTTGGTCATTGCAGCATGATGGCCAGGTCGTCCGCATAACCGTACTTTCTGGATATTGTATCCAGCAGGTCATAGATGTAGATATTAAACAGCATCGGCGAGAGAACAGAACCCTGCGGGACACCATTCTTCAGTCTTCTGAGCCTGCTGCGCTGGCCGTCGCTGGTCTGTAGGACGAAGCTGCAGTTTGACAGCATCTCCATGATGAAGTTCACCATATGCCGGTCCGGGATTGTCCTCGGCAACTTCAGGTGGAGTCCACGGTGCCAAACGGTGTCGTATGCAGCTGTCAGGTCCAGGAACACTACGCCAGCTTTCTCATTGTCCTGGAAGCTGTCTTCGATATCTTGTGTGAGTAATGTTACCTGGTCCACTGTTGAACTGCCACGACCGAAACCGGCTTGTTCCCGCGGGAGCTGTGGGTCCACCACTGGGTCGATGCGGCTGTGGATCATCCTCTCCAGAATCTTAAATGGGACGCAGAGCAACGAGATCGGTCTGTAGGACTTAGGATCTTCCGCAGGTTTGTTCGGCTTCGGCAGGGCTATGACGGAAGCACGGCGCCAGGTCTTCGGGAGCTTGGACCTCCGGAGGCACGACGAGAAGAACGAACACAGCCAACCAGATGTTGTTGTGCTATGGTGGATGACGAACTCCGGATGGATGTTGTCACGGCCTGGTGACTTACCCGGCTTGAGTTTGCTCATGGCCGCACTGAGTTTGGCTGCTGTGAAGTCTCCAGAGAGATTGGCATCGGTGCTGGCCGCCTTGGAGAGAGAAGACACCTCACGCGATGTCAGGCGGGCAAAGTTTTTGTCTGCATCCGGGAAGCGACCGTTCTTCAGGAGCTGGGACGCAATGGCGTCTGCTGTCACCGGGCACCTAAATGATATTGTATTTTTGCCTGTGAGCCGGTTGATGGTCTGCCACACCTTGTGACTAGAGTGGGTAAAATCGATCGACTCAACTATTTCAGTCCATCTGGTCCTACGGGTGGCGTCCAGCTTCTGGAGTAGTGCTGTTGCAGTCGCGTCCACTTCTTCCCTGGAGCTAGCCTGCTGATGGTCGCGCAGGAGATGGCTGCACTCCTCGTCCCAACCCGGGATGTAGTTCTTGTTAAAGCCACGCGGGATGTTTTTCTTTGCTGCACCTAGGAGAACCTTACAATAGGCTGCATATGCGGCGTCCACATCAGCAGCTTCTGGGTTCGGGAGACCGGCAGTTCTTCTTTCCGTCTCTGCAGCAAACGACTGCCAGTTAGCCTTCCGGGAGTTCCATCTCTTGACAGGTCTGCCCGCTACCGGCTGCACCAGTGATGGCACTTTGATGATGGACGGTCGGTGGTGTGAGCGGGGGAACCTGTCAATGACGCGTCTCTCAGGCTTCGGGTCGTTGGTGCGGCACACGGCGAAGGCCAGGTCCGGATTGGTGTAGGTGTTCCAGCGCGCAGAGAAGAAGCTTGGAGGCTCTTTTCGGTCGAACAGCAGCAGTGCATCGGTGTTGGAGGCCCAGTCGCACAGCATCATTCCGTCTGGTGTTGTGTAGTTGTAACCCCAGTCTGTGTGTTGACAGTTGAAGTCACCTGCATAGATGGCGGGTGCAGTTACGGACGGGAGTGATGACGCCATCAGCGCTGATGGAGGAGGCTTATATACGTTGACGACCGATGTTTCCTGAATTTTGGTGACAAGCCACTCGATGTTGGAGCCTGGTGGAGATTGGCTAATGGCTGTCCAGCTTAGTTCAGTCCTGACAAAAGTTGCCATTCCGTGCTGTTTACTGTGGATGGACCCAGCGAGAAGGAACCCAGGCAGCTTGAGGTTATCGTCAGCTGCACAGTGTGTCTCTTGTAGGAGAACGACTGCTGCCTTGTTGAAGTCGGCGAGGTGTCGTATGACTTCAAGCTTGGCGGTGGTGAGGCCCTCGACATTGAGTTGGAGCACTGACAGGCCTTGGTTTTCGACGGTCGGAATGGCCACCCATCCTGAAAAGGACGTTTTATGCCTTGGTCTTGGTCTTGACCTTGGCTTGTGCCTTGGCCTGCCAGCTCGATGATTGTGTGGCATACATAAACTGACCTAAAGTACATAAACTGACCTAAACTCAGTACATAAACTGACCCCCACTGAATCTTCATAACACAAAAAGGAGAAAATAATTAATCTCCATCAATTAATTCTTTTCTGGATCTCTTGTCAAAATTCATCTTGAAGACTTGATATTGGTGAATGTCTGTACAACAGTACCTAATTGTTTTTCCTTTTGCTTTCAAAAGTGAGAGTTTACACTGTGAATTGAAATGTGCATCATGCTTCCCTCTTCCTCACGATGGACCTCTTATTTACCAGATGTTTCTCAAAAAATAACAAAAACTCTGCTTATTGAAAGACAATTATGTAAAACTTCAGTCTTCCAGAAGAACCAGAATGTTGCGCATAGCTCGGGAATCATCGGAATGTGGTTCGTACATCAAGTTGTATAAGAGTGAAAAAAAAAAGAAAAAAAAGAAAAAAAAAAGATCCATTACCACCAAATACACATAAAAAATCCCCCCGGAAAGAAATTTTGTTTTATATTCCTAGATGAACTGCCCTCGATTTTCTGTTCCTAGAAAATACAGTTCAATAAATGTAATTCAAGCTATAAAACTCGTACGGATCCTGTGGAATAATGTGCTCATCACATTCCACTTCCGTGTTCTTTCCTTTTGATAACGATGGGTGGTTTTTGTGTCTCCTAATTGGGCTCGCGCCGAAGCGATTGTGCTCTTGCTACAATGGGGACCGGAAACCCTTTTATTTATTATTTTTTGAACATCATGTTGCTTCTTATCAAGTCAAATGGCATTTGTTCATCGGCGGTTTGGTATGTGGCGGTACTTTGTATTTTAATTTCAGTTACGTTATTCCAACAATCCCATGTATCCATGAATGCTGAACATTTGTGCTTGTATGTGCGCAGTATACCAAAGCATTTCAAATTTTCTAAATGCTTGCGAGCTCACCGAGCAGTATGGAGGGAAAAATCTTGTACCTTGGAGAGTTGTCGAAGAGGGACTTTCACAGGGCTGAAAAATTATTAGTGGTATTAATCACCATTAGCTAATTTAATGGTCTCGGTGACCATGAACAACTCATCGGAGGACTCAACAAAGACAAACTTCTAAATTTTGGTTCATTGAACACGACAACCGTTTTGAGACAAAAAATAACTGTGCACCTCTATCAAAGGTAGGGTGGAAGAGTTTCACCCACTTTCTCCAAGGCCTGGGTTAATTAAATGGGACCCAGATCTTACACCACTCGTGAAGCCTTGTAACTGCAATTAAAGCCTTGTACAAAAGCCGTTCCCCAAAGTCTAACTATCTGAGAGGATTGTCCTCTTGGTCCCCTGGAGACCATTATTAACCATTGATAAACCAATTTATCTTTCTCTTTTTCTTACTATTCACTTGGGCTTGTACTAATTTTAATTACTAATCCAATTATTGAAATTACCGGAATGACCATCAATGCTGCACCCCACCTGGAGTGGCCGTGGCAACCGCCTCCCCTAGTTTCCTTTCTCGCATCTCCATTTTCTGTGCCAATGCCTGCACAGCTTGTTTCGGTCAAAAATCAACTGGTGTTATTTCTGAAAGTGTAAAATTGAGCTGCAGTTGAGGTGCAACTTTATTACTGAATAACTGGTGTAATATATTGAACTTTTTATCAAGATAGTTTGTGTGTAGTCTTTAACCGTTCATGAGGATTGTTAACCACAACCGAGCAAACATGCAATGTTCATGCATCTAACAACTTCCAAGTGACGTCGAACAACTTGGCAGCAACTCTGTGTGTTGTGTGCACACAGTGGACAGGAGAGAATAAGAGGAAGGGGTGGGGATTGGGGTGGTGTGGATGGTCTACTGATCAAATTACAACACCCCAATCTTAATTGCTGACTAAGCCTGCTTTGAATGCAATAACTCGGGCTTGAGTTATAAAGCTAAAGGATATTGCGCATGAAGATGCTTGCACAGTAATAATTGCAGCATACGAAGAAGATTGCTCGTAGAAAGCTGTTTGAAGGTATTTATTTATTTTTACATTGACATCTTGTTTTTTCTGTCTCTTCCCTTCCAAGCAATGTAAATCTTTTATTGAGCTTGCGTGTTTGAATTGTTGAGCAAGCCTTGTCACTCAATTGTATTGCCACATTACACAAAACCAGTCACACTTTGGACTTTCCTTCTTTTATTGTTGTTATTATTATTATTATTATTATTATTATTATTATTATGTTGGGTGATGTCATGTTTGAAAAAAAAAAAATACCCGTCAGCCAAGCTCTGTCACGTCCTTGTTATTCAGCCCACGAACATTTTGACTCCTGCTGGCACGTATAGTTACCATCGTATATTTTAACTAAAATTACAGATCACACAAAGAACGATGATTAAATAAATTTGTAGGATGTACTTGTCGGTCTGTTTATGACGAAAACTAATTGAAGTTTTGCAGTTATCTCACATAACTGACTGACTACAAGTTCAACCCTTGATTTTGTTGGTGATTGAAGATTTTCGAGTACAATGGGAGTTGGTTTCTCCTCTACTGTCAATAAGGATTTGTATGTAAACAACAAACACAACGTTGATAACACTAGGGAGATACCCGTGCTACGCACGGGTGGGAGGCCGGAAGCAAACAGGCAATGCAGATATGGCAAATGCTAAAGCATGAAACCAATAAATTCCACATTCCTGTAGCACCTTCAGTCGCACGTCAGACATGGACAGCAAGTTCGTGAAGGACTTCCATGAAAAACGTTCCCGTTCGTAAACAAACGGGTACGTTCACGTATAGAAACATCGATCGTGGGACCGTGGCGAATCTGCATATGGCGATCCGCGAAGTTCACGTTCAGACAGTAGAAACCATCATGGCATGTTGTCATTCACTTGAACTCGATATCTCTTTTTAAATTCCAAACAACATAACTCCAATTAATCACAAAATAAACTTTTAACAACATTGTTCATGTTTCCTTCATTTTAAAAACTACCAAATCAACAGTTAAAAGGATTTTGAGCCGATAGGTGTTACGGCCTTGGCAAGATCGATGGAGACAGCGATCTGTTAGCGTATTCACCGCCCAAATAGCTATGTGGAACTCTCTCATGTGGAGATTAAATGTCGTTTGAACTTTGGCCGAGGTCATTATTTACTTTTAATGATGTTTATATACGAATTATGTTTAATGATATTTATATTGGTTTTGGGTCGTCCTTTCCGCATATCTCGTGGGATTGTAAGTTGGAGAGACGGCCGTGATGGCGGGGAGGTGTTTGGAATTCTCTCAAGCAGGGATTCAACCAGTGTCCTAAAAAAGGTCTTTGTCCGAGGTCACCGAGTCCGATTTGTGCAGCGATCGGTGCAGCCGTTTGTGCGGCACCTGGGAAAACAACATCGTGACAATGAAAACATCGCCACAATGAACGTTATGCCAACGCGAATGTTATGCGGGAGTCCAAACCTGAGAATGCTGGAGACCAAAGCTGAAATTGGGAAAACTAAATAGCCTATTTTACTCCTGGAGACCCCAGGATTATCCACCCAAAATATCGTTGCGATCGGTTCAGCAGTTTTTACGGTATCTTCGAACGGACAGACAGACAGACAGACAGACGGACGGACATTTGGTGAATTATAGTAAGATTCTGGTGTGCTCATGAATGAATATGAGGTTTTTTTTTCCTTTTTTTTTCTTTGCTCTTGCAACAATCCAGCCAGAAAGATTTTTACCTGTCGTCTTTCTCTCCAAACCTCGTGACATGGCTCTTTTTCAATTTATTTTATTTTGTTTGTCTCTTCTGGTCTCAGGATTTAGAGAAAAACTAACCAACCAGCAGTTGATGGAATTTTTTTTCCTAACATGGGAAAAACTAGGCAAGGATGTCATACACATAGATCATTTTAAAATTATTAGGCTAAAATATCTCATCATCACAATAAGAAAAGCAATTTAGTGTCTGTGTCTGTCTGTCTGTCTGAACACGATGCATTTGGTCGTTACTTATCCAGTCTCAACCAAACTTGCCAAGGGGACTAGGGGTCACACAACAGGGGTTGTAGCGACTTCATTACCCTTCCTCCCCAAGGGGTGTCTGCCTTTGACAAATGCCGTGTTAAGGTCTATAAATATATTATCATGGCGTTTCGTGGGGCATACGTACCAGAAGTAATAAACATAAGGGCAATACCCCTGGCGCTCACCTGGTAGAAAAAACAGTATACTGCACCGACTAAGGTTATTTTAAACCAATTTAAGCATACCTGCGGTACCAGAAGTAAAAATGATTAAAATGGCAAATTAATCGGTCATTTCCATCCACTTAAAATTGCGTAAGAAAATTCTTAGCGTTACAACAAAAAAAATAATTAATAATAGCCTAATAGTATTACCAATAATGATAGCAATAACAACCAGAGAGAAGTCGATGGTGTGCCATCGCAAATCCCCACGCTTCCCACCTAAAACAAAGTTGAAAGATGACAAAAAGTTCCACCAGGAATGACCTGATATAAAATTTTGAGTTGATGTTTTTTTTTTCCGTTAAGGACCTTTGTTGACCTAAGTCCCCACCCCTTGAGGCATGAACCGAGGGTCAAATGCAAAACACCGTTACATATTTAATGCATCTCCCAATGTCGATTGCCTATTCAAAGTTTAATTTTAAAATGTTTTAAAATGTGCCTGTAATTGCATTTATTCATATTTCACCTTTTGACCCCACCCCAAGGGGCTAGGCCAAAATGACACTGTATGATGTATGTAATGACAATGTATGACACTGTATGTAATGACTCTTGCACCTTTCTGCGATTTGGTGATCATAACTACCAAGTCTGGTGAATTTCTGCACAACCGTTTAGGAAGAGAGCATGACAGGCAGACAGACATACAGACAGAAAGACGGACAGATGCAACCGATTAAAATACACCCCCGCCCCCTCTCTCCCATACCCTATTTTTTTCAAAAAAAGCATGGGGATAATAAGGATAATAACATGGCTGAGTCTAAAGTGTCATAGACTAAGCGAGTGTGAAAATGTATAATTAAGGTGAAAAGGACTTTGAATACAAATCTCCCTCAACTATGTAGATTGGTGGCACATGCACATAGACATGACCCCCTTCCCCTCCCCACTCACGTAGGGAGCGGGTGTTTCTCGTCCAATTAATTAGAATAAAATGACAAAAACCAAGGACACGCAATGGTAAAAGTGGGATGTGTATATTAAAACCTGCAACTGTTCTAACAATAGCCTATATTTATGGTGGTGTGTCTGCCTTTGAGCTTTCTAGATGTGGGTTTCATTCTTTTAAGTTGTCTGAGTAAAACTGCCATTTTGTTACAGTTCTGGTAGATCACAAATCTACCAGTGAAGTCTATGGTGTGCATTCATTGCATCATCAGTTTGCTGGAAGAATCTGTTATATTTACAGAAGTGTTTTTTTTTTTGTTTTTTTTTTGCAAGATGGCATTTGAGTAGTTATTAGGATGCTATTAGTAGTTATTAGTAGTTATTAGGATGTTATTAGGAGTTGGCAGCGTCACTGCAAGATATGGTATGTCTATTATAAAATGTATCTAAGTGAATGGCATGTGCTGTCAATGTAGAGTTTTTGAAAACTATTGACCTTGATACAAACGAGGATAATTTGAGATCATAAGTCTAGAATGCAAAGAATGACACAATGAACACAGCATATAACAAGAAAGAGCAATCAGAGATTGCAGACCCTCGCCAGGTCGTGTTTTTAGTAGTTTTTAAGGCTTTCGTGTTAAAACATATATGGCGGCCGAACCACGTGACCGATGACATCATTTTTTTTCCCACCAATTTATCCCTAGATGACGCTCAAAAATTTCATCTTGATCGATGAAGTTTTGCACTTGTCGAATTATGACGTCATAATGGAAGCACCTATGACATCAACATATTTTATTCCCCATGGAGAGCTCTTTACAATGAGCCATGTCTCAATTTTTTCTATGCAGCACTTTCAGAGATAGAGGTGCAAAGTTTTTGTTTTTCCAAGATGGCGCCCATACCACTTGACATATGACGTCATAATCACCAATAAAAAAGTCCACAGGTGGAAGTGCATCTATGGTGAAAATTTCCTGTCAATTGGACCAACGGTTGCAGAGAAAAATCTTATTTATTCTGTGCGGACAAACAGACAAACGGACTCAAATGCAATACCTTCTCCTCTGGCGAGGGTAACTAGAGCAGCAATGGCTTGAGTGCATACCTCCACCAGGCTGAAACGTTTACGTTTTGTATCCCACTGATAGGCCAGATCTTCCCCAAAATCGAATCAATTCGTCCTTGTCGCACACACTACATGTCCGCGCACCAAAATTCGTCTGAATCTGTCCATAACCTTTTGAGATAGATATCCTGCTCAAGACAAGGAAACCTGATATCCTGGCATTCAATTCAGCACCAACAAAGGTAAAAATATAAGGTTCTTGAAACTCGCAATGGCCCCATATGGTTCGTGGATATCTTGCTGCACTGATTTCTGTTATCTCCACAGTAATATTGATTTGTTACAAATCCCCCTCCCCCTTTCTTAAACTGAGGGCATATTGATACTTGAGTCTTGGCCAAAAGTAAAATGACATTATAACTTGTCAGTGGGTGGATAAAATGTTGGCAGCGTCACTGCAAGGTTGATTACTGAATCTCTACCAACTTAACCATTCATTCATGCTGACAGTTACTACTGAACAAAAGAGTTTCTGGCAGCATGGTTGCCAATTTGGGATCTCAAAGGACTGCAGCAGACATTTTTCTAGTGTCCAAGACAATTAGAGGAGCCTGCATTTATTTCAGGCGTCTAGAAATATCCACTCCTGTAACGGGGTAGGCAGAGTGGTGGTAATTTTAAGTTGGAAGTGGCCATCCCGATTTGGCGGAACACTCCAATGGGGGGAGGGGGCTTTGAGAGGAGGCAGGATGAGGGGAAGCATTAGAGTCGGTTGGGTTTTGAGGATGAGGAGAGGCACTGTGAGGAGCAAGATGGGAGCAGTAAAAACCACCTTTAGAGGCCATTTTTCCCCGCAAAGCGGGGATTGGCCTTTTTCGGGGACCGTGGTTGTTGTTGTTTTTCGGTCCCCTTTTTGAAGCAATTTTTTACGGCCGGATGCGCTTCCTGACGCCAACCCTTTTTGCCGCCTTTAACGACAAACAGTGGTATAAAACAGGGGTAAGAAGGGGGTATAAAAGGGGAGGAGTTAGGAGGAGGTGAGGTGAATTGGCATGAGAAAGGAGGTTTGGAAAGGAAGAAGCTTGGAGAGTGAGGAGAGTTTTGGAAGGTCCCTCAAGCAAGGAAGTGACTTCGACCTCTGCACGGCAGCAAAGTTAAAGTATTTTTCCATTCGTGTCCTCGTCTAATTTCCATTTGTTATTTTATTGTGCATGTGTTAATGTGTGTTTTCTAGTTGTTGATTTGCAATTCATGCAAACTTGTGTATAATTAATCGTTTTCTGTTCACACCACGTGCGCGGCCTGGTCTCTCTAGGCTTCCCTCCCCCCCATCAGAGTTTTGTGAATTTAAGTTCTTTCCTTCGCTGTATTGCTTATTTCTTAGATTTTCCCTTCTCCTCCTAACTTCCCCAAACATCTACCCATTGTCTAACGTTTAAAAAAAAAAAAAAAAAAACTTTCCTTTTATCCTCGCGGGAACGTGTGCTTGCTGTCTCGCCCCGCCCCCTTTATCTCCTTCTCTTCCACCTCTTCCTTCCATCTCCAGCCGAAACTCACCCTTCCAATTCTAGTTTCCTCCATCTCATTTAACCCTTTCTCCTTTCTCTAATCCACGCCCTTACTTCAGGTACTTTTCCCAGATTGTTTCTCATGGTTTTGTTTAAATATGTTTAAACTTTCCACTGCAGTATTTTATTCAGTGGTTTATTACAACATGCTGTTTTTCTTCCTGTTTAAAAGGCCTTTTTCAATTTCCTCTTCAAATCATTCCATTAAAAAAAAAATTCACTCTCCAACAATCATTCCTTTTTACATTCTCTAAACTCACCTTCATTACACCCCTCCTCTATTGTTTTCAAACAGATCTCTGACTTGAAAATCACAATAAACCCTGCTTAAATGTTCGTTTTTCATTAATCATCCACTTTCTAAACTCCCCCCTCACCCCCCCTCCTAAAGTCCCTCCTCGCCCCTCCCCTTCTAAACTCCCCCCTCACCCCTCCCCTTCTAAACTCCTCCTCACCCCTCCCCTTCAAAACACCCCTCACCTCTCCCCTTCAAAACTCCCCCCCCCACTCCTCCCCTTCAAAACTCCCCCCTCACCCCTCCCCTTCAAATCTTCCCTCCTACTATTTTTCTCCAATTATCCCCCCCCCCTCCCCACTCCTCCTCAAAGCTGTCACCTCCCAACTTCCTCTCCCTTCCATCACATACCTCCACCTCCTCCAACCTTCGACTTTGCTCTGCCCCCCCCCCCCCTTCAAACAACACCTCACTGTGCCTCTTCCCATCACCATCAAACCATTTGTCCTCATGCTTCCCTTTCTCCTAACCCTTTTGCAATCTCCGACACACTATCAACAGCTCTACCTACCTCCCCCTCTCCCTCCTCATCTTACCCTACCCCTCCCCTCCCCTGTCCTGTACCCGATGCTCCCCCTCCCTATTCCTTAACGGTATGGCCCTCAAACATCCATGGCCTTCGCTCAAACCTGATTGATCTCTCCATACAGGTTGCTTCTGACAAACCAGACGTAATCTGCTCAACAGAAACTTTCCTTTCTCAAGATGTCTCTGATTCCTTAATATCTCTTCCTGGTTACTCCCTCCTCCGGTATGATAGACCTGAGCCTCGTCCTGGTGGTGGGGTTGCTATCTTTATCAAAAACTCTCTTCCTCACCCTCCCTGCACTGCTCTATCTCCACCCCACCCCCAGGAGTACCTCTGGCTACGGCTTCCTCTCCGATCCCACCTTTTGTTCATATGTGTTCTGCACCGTCCTCCAAACAGTGATGACTCCATATACATCTCCCTGTCTGACAACATGGACCAACTTCTATCCACTCATCCCAACTCTCTCTGCCTCATATGTGGCGACTTCAACTGTCATCATGCCAGCTGGCTGGGTGTGGGTTCCTCTCACACCAGCCATGGCACCTCAGCAAAGGACTTCTGCGACTCACTGGGACTGACACAATCTGTAAATTTAACGACCCGGATCTCAGTCAACGGAGCATCTTCTCTTCTCGACTTGGTTATGACTTGGTTATGACTAACTTCCCTGCAAATGTTTGCTGCTCTTCTTCTGCTCCAATCAGTTCTTCTGATTATTTCCTTGTTAAAGTAGACATCTCTCTGGCCATTCTCAGAGAGCCTCCTCAGCACCGACAAGTCTGGCATTTCACTCAGGCTGACTGGCGCGGTCTTGAAGCAGCCATCAATCATCTGGACTGGTCTCCCATCTCTACTGCCTCTGACATAAACTCTTCCTGGGAATTCTTCCAAAGTAAACTGCTCTCTCTCTCTCTCTCATGCACAGATTTATTCCCTTCTCGTCTTCAGTTGTCTTACCCTTCCTCCCGTCCATGGTACACTGAAGCTTGTGGTGAGGCAGTTGCCATGAAACAACTTGCCTTCAGCTCTTGGAAGGCTAATCCAACTGAAGGTAATCTCAGTTCCTTTCACAAAGCTCGGACCAAGTGTGTGTCTACCCTCAGGAGAGCCAGGAAACAATATCTCCCTGCTCTCAAAACTGACCTCAAACCTGTCTCCCTCCTCCAAATCCTGGTGGCGGCTGGTCAAATCTGTTTCTGGTGTTTGTTCCCCCTCCATCCCCTCCCTTACCTCAAATGGCGACACAGCTGACACTGCACGTGAAAAAGGTGAACGCCTCAACTCTGCGTTTGCCTCAAAATCTTGTATCCAAAATCCGTCTCTCTCTGTACCCACCGTACCCAGTCGTACCCAGCTGCTCCTGGACTCTGTGTCCTTCTCTCCTGACAAGGTGGAGAAGTCTCTGTCAATCCTCGACTCTGATTCTGCAACTGGACCAGACGGCATCAGTCCACGGGTCATAAAATCCTGCTATGCCGCTCTATCTCACCCTCTCTCTGTTCTCTTCATCCTCTCTTTTGCTCAAGGTCATCTGCCATCTGCTTGGAACTCAGCCAGCATTACCGCTTTCCACAAAAAATGTGCAAAAACAGATCCTTGCAACTACAAACCAATCAGCCTGCTCCCAATAACCAGCAAGGTCATGGAATCCATCATTGCTTCGGATATCAAATCCTTCCTTTTCTCCAATGGCTTGATCTCGGATCATCAATTTGGATTCAGACCAGGTCATTCTACTCTGGACATGCTGCTTCTGCTGTCTCAACAATGGATGGAAGTCCTGAATTCCAAACAGAAAATCAGAGCTGTCTCCCTTGACATATCACGTGCCTTCGATACGGTCTGGCACCCCACTCTGATCATCAAACTCTCCTCTTATGGTATCCATGGAAATCTCCACGCATAGCTTGTGGACTTCCTCTCTGGTCGTAGTCAACGTGTGGCCTTGAATGGTTTTCTCTCATCTCCTCTTCCTGTTGAGGCTGGAGTTCCCCAAGGCAGTGTTCTGGGCCGTGTGCTTTTTCTGGTCTTCATCTATGATCTCTCCGACTCTGGAAAATCCTCTCCATCTCTTTGCTGATGACTCCATTCTCTGCCGCTCCATACCCCATCCCTCAGATCGGCAGTCTGCAGCCTCCTCACACTCTGCAGACCTGGACAAAATCACAGACTGGTCAAACAAGTGGAACATGTCTTTCAATCCTGACAAATCTCACACTCTCACTGTCTCTCCGAAAAGACCAACTGGACAACCCTCCGATCTACTTTATGAACTATCCTCTTCAAGAATTTCTGTCACTCAAGCTTTTGGGTCTCACTATCTGCCATGATCTTTCCTGGGAAAACCACATTTCCAAGCTGGCCTCCAAAGCCAGTCGTCGACTGGGCATCCTCCGTCGTGCGAAGTCCTTCCTTGGCACACCTGAGTTCCTCACCACATACAAGGCTTTCATCTACAGCTCAATGGAATACTGTTCTCCCCCCTGGGCCGGTGCTCCTCCTCACACCTAGCTCGGCTTCACGCTGTTGAAACCAAAGCTTTCAGAATCATTGGAATCTCCCACGATTAAGCTAACTCCGAGGGCCTTTCACTCACTCACCGCAGGCAGGTTGGTGGTCTTTCTGTCTTCTACCGACTCCTCTCCGGCCTTGCAAGATCTGCCAGCAACCCTCTTGTGGTTAAACTGCCAAAAGCAAGAATCTTTATTCACCTTCACTCTTTCTTTCCTCTTTCCTCCCACCTCGGGAAAAAACTCCCTCACTCTCTTCAATCCCACTCCTCCCTCCAGGTCTTTAAAACGGTTGTCCACCACAATCTATTATCTTCCCCCATCCAAAACCTTGATCTTTTCTACCCCTGTTAATTCACCCCAGATCCACCTTTTTGAAATACCGACTTCTTTCCTGGAAGTCCTAGCAGTGTCCAAGTGTTTTTGTTTTTTTACCCCCCCCCTCCCCAAAGATCTCCCGATGTCCCTGCTCTCCATCTTGTTCTCCCGCTCCCTTTATCATATGTTTTATGTCGGTTTGTCTTTTTTGTGAACAATTTTAGCTCTTACACGAGCCTCGACCTTGTATACAAAAAAAAAGGGGTATGGGGAAGGTAGTGATGAAATGGGGGTAGGAGGAGGGGACATGGCGTGGGAACAGACAGAGAATGGTTTGACACTGAAGTTGGACAAAAGGAATGAACCACCTTTAGAGGCCATTTTTCCCTGCAGAGCAGGGGTTGGCCTTTTTCGGGCACCATGGTCCCCTTTTTGAAGCAATGTTTTACGACCGGATGCCCTTCCTGCCACCAACCCTGTTAGTCGACTCTTGCGACACACAGGGAATTACCAGTGAACTGGTACTCAATTTGCCGACCTCGGAAGGATGACAGGCTGAGTCAACCCCCCTGGTGTTAATTCAGTGATCGACCAGGATTCGAACCCAGGATCCTAGGATCCAAACCCGGCACCCTAACCACTAAGCCCACACCAGGCTTTGTTGGACAAAAGGAATGATTGATGGAATACAAACAGACATTGTAAACTAGGGTTCTTGATATTTTCAAGTCAGATACTTTAAAAACGTTAGAGGAGGTGTGATATAAAGGCGAGTTAAGAGATTGAAGAAAGGAAGAATTAACGAAGACTCAATTTTTAGAATTGGAATGATTGATATGATTTGAAAACGACCTTTTGAATAGGAAGAAGAGTAAATTATAAAAAAAGGTTTTTCGATTCAAAAGGTTTGAATGCAGAGCTACTTATATAATACTGTTTAACCACTGGGAACGGAACTACACGACACACATTACATCTCGAGAATTTGTCGTCTCTCCCCTCCTGAACCCCCATGGACTAAAAAAACAATTTCATGCCCAAAACTTTCCCATGCACACCACAAGTACAACTAACAAATTCCAACTCATTCCATTCAGCAATTTTAGGGGGTGATAAAAGTCAAACACCCACACACCTAATTATATATAGTACCGTGATACAATATCAGGACAATATGAGATATTTATTAGAGGATTTTTTTGCGTAGCCCCTAGAGCAGTGCCGTCTAGAACAGCGTTTGTCTGTCCGTATGTCCTCACAAACATACACCAATCAGAGCTGAGGATCTGGTCACATGACGGGGGGCGCTTTTAGTAACCCTTACAGTTGCATGTTTTACTAAAAGGAAATATAATAACCATCTTTGGAATGTTTTGGGGTCCCAGTGGGTGTCGTAAGGTAAGTAGAAGGTTTCAGAAATTCCTCAATACAATTATGATTTTGAAATGCGATCAACATGGACCTTGCTCCCGAATCCGGAAGTGAACAGATGATGACGGTTCGCTGGTTTGATAACATCTCAAAACAATCATGATTTAACATTATAGTTTGATATATTAATATTATAGTATTAACTTGTGATTGGAATGATAAATTATTATGTTTGGAATGGAAATATAGAGAAAGTGCTGCCAATGCCTGATGTTCGACTGAAGGTCGCACAGGAATGTGGAATTTATTGGTTCATCATTTGCCATTCACCGTTTTTTTTTTTTGTTTTTTTTTTACTCAAGTCATTCACGTACCGGCTGTTCATGCCTGAAGTCAAAAAAATTTGATACTTACATTTATTTGCTAACTTCTAACCCCACCCAGGTCACACTATCTTCTTCAACTAAAGTATCAAACAAGCCCGGCTACGACATTGTTAGACTATCGGTCTTGTTACCCTCGCCGGAGGAGAGGGTATTGCATTTGAGTCCGTTTGTTTGTCTGTTTGTCTGTTTGTTTGTCTGTTTTTTTGTGTTTGTCCGCACAGAAGAAATATGATTTTCTCTGCAACCGTTGGTCCGATCGACATGAAATTTTCACCATAGGTGCAACTCCACCTGTCGAATGTTTGAATGATACTTATGACATCATAGGTCACACGATTCGGCCGCCATCTTGGAAAAACCGAAAAACTTTTTAATCTCTATATATCTCCGAAAGCGCTGAATAGAAAAAATTGACATGGGTCATTGTAAAGAACTCTCCATGGGGAATAAAATATGTTCTTGATGATGTCATAGGTGCCTCCATTATGACATCATAATTCGACAAGTACAAAACTTCATCCAATCAAGATGAAATTTCTTGAGCACCATGTCGGCATAAACTGGTGGAGAAAAAAATATAATGATGACGTCATGGGTCACTTGGTTCGGCCGCCATCTTGGAAAAAACGAAAAAAGGTTGCACCTCTATATCTCCGAAAGCGCTGAATAGAAAAAATTGAGACATGGCTCATTGTAAAGAACTCTCCATGGGGAATAAAATATGTTAATGATGATGTCCTAGGTGCCTCCATTATGATATCATAATTCAACGAGTACAAAACGTCATCCAATCAAGATGAAATTTCTTGAGTGCCATGTCGGCATAAACTGGTGGAGAAAAATAAAATGATGACGTCATAGGTCACGTGGTTCGGCTATCACATTTGTTTTCACACAAAAGCCTTAAAAACCACTGAAAATACATCCTGGCGAGGGTTTGCAATCTCCGATTGCTCTTTTCTTGTTTTTTATATGCAAAATTTTAAGGCTCGTGGAAGAGCGAGAACACTCAAGAGATCAGGACGCAGCAGAACAAAAGGAACAGTACAGAGAGGGGGGAGGGGCACTAACAGCTGATTTGAAGGACAAAATAGAGAGAGACTTGGGCAAAACAATGTGTGTGGGGAGGAAAGAAGGGTATGGGAGGATGCATGTTATGGACAAGATAGATATGTACTCAAACAGTGTGCATTGATGATGTCTGTGAAAGTGAGTGAATGAACGAATGAATGATCGTTTTAAGGCCATTTTCCCTGCTGGAGCAGGGGTTAGCCTTGCGGGCCCCATGACAATCATGGTTTCCTGTTTGAGGCAATGTTTTTATGGCCGGATGCCCTTCCTGACGCCAACCCTTGGTCACGCTCTTAGGATGCGCAGGAATACGGTGTACCTATTCTAAACCGGGGTACACACCGGGATCATTCATCCCATGCAAGCTGGTACTCAATTTGCCGACCTCGGAAGGATGACAGGCTGAGTCAACCCCCCTGGCGTTAATTCAGCGATCGACCGGGATTCGAACCCAGGATCCTAGGATCCCAAGCCGGCACCCTAACCGCTAAGCCAACACTGATAATGAAGATCATTCTTGTGCCTTGTTATAAAATTGGGGTTGGCAGTGACACATAAAACATCCATACTCGTGTTTTGATGAATAATTGTGATACATTGTGTGTTTTTTGGTCATTAAATCGTCCAAAGATGTAAGTTGAATATTTTCTTTCGTTAATCTCTTCGGTTGCTTTCATGAGTGTGATAGTGTAAACGACAATAGTGATGATGAGCCAGGTATCTAACTGCACCTCTTTCAACTAGAGTGCAGTAACGGTAGGGCAGGCGACTGTGATTCTGATTGTAAGAACTGCGACGGCAAAGTAAACGATGATTCGTACAGGCTTGTTACTGGGATTTCAGAAAGAAAACCGGCCGCCAGACTAATTGAACATTTCAAAATATGCTGAGGTTGGTTCATATTCAAAGAAATGAAAGCAACCGAAGAGAATAACGAAAGAAAATATTCAACTTAAATCTTTGGACGATTTAATGACCAAAAAACACACAATGTATCAATTAATTATTCATCAAAACACGAGTATGGATGTTTTATGTGTCACTGCCAACCCCAATTTTATAACAAGGCACAAGAATGATCTTCATTATCAAAGACGCTTTGTTACGTTGGGATTCCAGAAAGTGAGAGGTCACAAAGCAACACCTGCTTTGGTGCATCTAATCACCCAAAGGAAACAGTTTCAATTAGTCCAGTTCCTTTGCAGCGATATGCGGTGCGTGCAGGAAACTACCGATTGGTTATTTATTTAGGGCTATTCATTGTGGCAACAAAATACCAAAAATTAGTATCTTCGTTAATGACAAACATCACGTCACTGATTTCTCCCACTAGTTGCATCACCTGAAGCGAAGTGAGCCTTTTCAAGTTTCTTGTCGTTCAGAGAAGGGTTAGTACTTGTCTGATTGAATTATGATGACAAAGATATAAAACAAGGTAAGATTTCAATACATACATGTGTATATATATATATATATATATATATATATATATATATATATATATATATATATATATATATATATATATATTGTTACAGATCGCGGTTTAGATGTTATGATGACCGAGCGGTGGTGTATTTAACCGCGACCTAACAGGATCCCCGACTCACCCGATTCCACCCAAACGTTGGCCGTATCGCACTACAGCTAGTCAATAGGGAAAAGACAAAGGCGACACGGATGTGAAGAAGAAGAAGAAGACAAAAAGGTTGGAAATACTACTGAATTTATTTACTATTTACACACATAAGCAAAAAGGAGCAATCAAGTTTATTTTCAACACATAAGACGCAGGTGACACAGTGCAAATACTAGCTTATCTACAGACTTAATTAAATACCCAGGGACAGAACAAACAAAACAAACTCACGTATACAAGAAGGGTGGAAAGGCAGGAGGTGGATGGTTGGAGGGAGAGGAAAGGTCCAAGGGGGTCCTGCAGCTCAACCGGCGCGTTTAGCAGCCGCCGTTCCTTTTCGGCCCTGCTCCAAACCGCCGTTCAGGCCCCCTTTGGCTGTTGGGTGTTCTTGCTGCTGCGGCCTCCGTCCGCTGCGTTCCCAGGACTTGTCTGACTCGTTGGTCCAAACCCTCAACTCTTTCTTGGTCCCGCACTCTTTACCACCGACTCCTCACCGCAACCAACGCAACCACTTGACCACCACCTCTACTGACTGACTCTTCACGACTCTCTCTTGACGACCAACTCCCTCTGGCAACCGACTCAGACCAACTCAAAGTGCATCTCTTTTTTGGGAACACCCCCGCCGTGGGTTATGTAGGCCCCGCCCCTCAACCTTTGCGAACCTCCCCCAAACGTTCTCTCCCCGCCCTCTCAAGCCAAACCCCTTGTTCATGGTTGGTCGAGTGGGGCTGGATCACTCCTCCCCTCTCTGACGAGGTGGGGACCCGCCTTTCTTCTCCGACTCAAGCACATGGTCAATGGCGGTTATTGGAGGGGAGGTGATTGGGAATCGAGGGCTCAGCAATGACGAGAGGGGATGTAATATGGAAATGGGGGTTTTGGGGATGGGAAGGAAAGGGAGATTTTGGGGATGGGAAGGAAAGGGGATCTATTCTCTTTCACTGGTGCAATGGAGTACTTCAATTAATGGGAGACACAGCCTTACCCTAAAACACAGAATAAGAGATAACTATCAACAGGGGTATTCTATTATTTGGCTGATGTGTATGCTTGTGGACTAATTATGGGATGCCCTTTCACCTTTACACAGCTCCGGAGGTAGGGGGGCGCAGAATAACCAATAATAATAATAGTACAGCACACAATCAAAAAAATATACAGTCCTCATCTCCGCAACACTGCACCCTCCTCCTCTTAGGCACGTCCCGGGCCTACAACTTTTACTTTTAGTGTGACACGTAGGTGTAGTTCCCTCTACTTTTAACCTGACCCTGAGTGCGACAGTTTTAAAACATAAATAAATGTGTCCCGCTGCTCCACTGCACCCTGCCTAACAGACTTACGCCCACAGTTAACCGAATTGCGGAATGGTCTTCAAACTATACACTGACGGTGGGGAGCATTATTTACAATGACGCTATTTTTATTTACAAAACTAACCCAGGACCTGTAATTGTTCTTTCTGGGGGGGGGGAGACAGTCTGCTCTGCATCGACGCACCATTAAAGCACTCAAAAACGCACCAATACACACCCAAGCACCAATCGGTGCAGTCACCATTGTTCATGAAAATAAAAACAACAACCCCTAACCCTGCAGGTGTCTCTTGCTCTTCGGCTCCCTCTGCTGGTGATTATTATTTGTCTTCCAGATGTTGTCATTTTCATTTTGCTTTGCTTACTGGCGGCCTATTTATATTAAAACTTGCACCCAATGTGTCCTTTTTATTTATTTTATTTATGGCCCACAGGGCCGACTAGTGTGGTTCACCTGTGGGGCATCGGTGCCCTGTGGCCAAGGTCCGCCAGCAAGATTTCGGGCCCTCATGGCCGGTTCCAGCAGAGGGGCCATGCCCCAACCCATGGGGTCCATAAGTGGTGCTCGGCCACAGACATGTGGTCCATAATGTGGTGCATCGATGCAGACAGCTGGTTCTGGGAATTTCGGGCGCACAATGGCCGACCCACGCACGCTCCCCTCGACACCCAATGGCGCATAGGTCATGTGGGAGACAAAAGGGGAAAGACAATTGAGCGAGGGGTAAGGTCACAAGGGTACACATCAATAAGGCAATGCAAGGCGAAATGCGTACGGAGGGCGAAGTGAGAAAGCTCGTCCCTACCGTACGTCACCCCCCTGTCACCTACCCTACCCTTGCCCTTACCCCATATGTACAAAAATCTACACATTTACAAATTCGTCACTACTGTCACGTCTTCCCCATATTTCCCCTATACCAAATTCGTCTCCACAATCCCTCTACTTCAAAATTTGCCATCACCAAATTCATCATCAATCCTCATAAGGAGGCAGAGATGGAACATCAAAGCACAATGTCACACCCACGTCATGATGCGTCTCACAATCCAAACATTTGCACAGTAAAAATAATTAAACATGGCATGGTGCGGAGTACCTGTCACCTCAGGTGAGTGGATGCAGATGGTGCGAGGAGACTTCATCCTAACTACTTTCTAAATGACATTAACACACTTTACACTACCCGGGGTCTCTCCCTGCCAATCCATTGGCCAACTTACACTATGGGTTCTAAAAACCAATTCCCATTGACCAAACTGTGGTGCTTCTCAATTTGGGGTCTCACTCCCCCGATTCATCTCCCGGTGCCTCGCACAATTTCTGGGCTGCGACGTGTAGCTCTCCCAGCAGGTCTACCCACCTGCACACCTCCACCACTGTAGTTGCCACCCGAGCTTACCTAGCTCCTCACCCTAACCTAACTAACTGGGGACAGCCCCTCCTGGCTCTGTCACCCCATGGTGCCCTCTGGCACTGGGCTACCCGGGTCCGTCCTCCGGATCCTCGGGCCCCATCCACAACAACTACTACCGGCTCCCAGAGCCCACCCGCGGCCTCACCTGGCCGACATCCTCACAGTGGTGGAGTGCCCAACCAACTACACACACTAACAGGCTACACGCCCAGCCATTTCCACAACGCTAATGCACCCATCCAAAGACCATTCTTTCACCCGCACCACAGATGCCAATATCCAACCACAATTTACCTGTACCCTCTACCTAACACTTACACTACCCGCCCCGGGTATCCGTGATGGGGGTCCACTCTTCCCCCATTCACACCTTCGCACCATCCACTCCACTCCACAATTTCCACCATACTCACTCCACGACCATCCATTCCAATACTCCATACCATTTATTCCATACACCTGTCCCATTCACCTGTCGTTGCACACCTGTGCAATCATACCTGGTGCCACCTGCACCCTCCTCTTCCTGGACCAGTTGGTCAACACAACACACATTACCATCACTCACTCATACACTGCTCCACACACCTGTTCAGTTGCACACCTGTGCAATCACACCTGTTCAATTCTCACCTGTTCAATCTTCACACACACGGCATCATCTCATCTAACTACTCCTCTCTGAAACTTGCGCTTCCCAGTCGTCCCTTTAAACTATTGCGCTCCCTCGTCATTATAATCCACACTAATCTACCTGCGTCCCCACTACAGGTATCATTGTCACTAACTAACCTTAATGTCACCTAATGTCATCTTCGCTAGATCCCTACACACAATATAACCTAACCCACCCGGGCTAGTTTTCACTGCCATACACCCCATAAACTATAGCTCCTTTGCCCCACGTCTGTGAGGGATGGTGGATTTGCCATCCCACCACATCGGGGGTCTCTCTATCAATTTTGCTCGTCCAAATTCCAACCAATTCAAAAATTTTCCATTTACTGCCAATTCTACCCACTATTATAAATTTCGTATCAAATCACTACCATCATCATCCGTCTACTTATTACATCCTCTCGGTGCGCCAATTCACGTCTACAGCCCGGCTTCGTACAGCCGAGCAATGAACGCGGATTCTTTTGTGCCGGCGGCTGGATGCGTCCGGCACTCGGTGCAGGGACGGGGGCTTACCCGGGCCGAGATCCCATGCACCACCTCGGCGTGGAGCCATCCAATGTCCCGATCTCGACCTGCCGGCCGTCTCAATAGAAAGTGGTCGCCATGACGACCCTTCCTATCGGGCTGCCCGCTCCGCCTAGTGGAGCCCGGACGCGGCCGTTCCACGCGAGGCCCAGCGTGGATCGCGCACGGCGGTCCTTTCGAACCCGCCGTGGCTCGGATCCCCGCTGGTTCTCGCGGCACGCGAAGCCCGGCACGCACCGAGGGCCCGATTCGGCTATAAGTCGCTCTAACCGCTAAACCGGTTACCGTCGATGCTTCACCTGGACGCTTACATGCATACGCTACCCCTTTCTTGCTCATACATGCAGCCGTTTCCATGCTCCTCGTCATACCTCTTTTTACACACCCAGGTACACCCATTCCGCTCACCGACTTGGTCACACACCTGACCACCGAACACCTTGGCACACATTCGTCGCTCGCACACCTCACCAACACACCTCTTCGCGCCCCCTCCTCGGTCACCTCCTCTGTGACAATCACAGGTGTGCTCTCACTCGCACACCCAACCACGTGCCTCACTACCAATTCCAGCGTGCATTCCCACTCACGCTCTACCATTCCAGGTGTGCATCCTTCCATTCCAGGTGTACATCCTCTCTCACCTGCCACAACCAACTCACGCTCCGTGTCACTCTCACTACTCTCACCTCCATTCTTGACAGCGCACTCACCCTTACTCTCGACGGCACACTTTCCTCATGCCCCCGTCCGTTACACACCTTTCTCGCGCACACTCTTCCGCACATTCTCCCGTTACACCCTCTGTAACACTCACCACACCGCGCTTCCCTGTGCTCCCTCGCACACGCGCTTCGACCGACTCACTCTTGACGGCACACTCACTCCTCGGCGTGCATTTTTTCCTCACACACCCCATGGTCGGACATTCTCGCACACCTCTTTTTGCGCACACCAGACCTGTCGCACACTTCACCAACGGCCTTTCACGAACACCCGGATCCAAACCAATCCCCAAGCCGACTGAAGCTTTCCTCACATCATATACATTGCCACTCACCTCCGTACCTCGTCTCCGCACCGCCTTTGCCACCTGCAAACTCTTTATTCGGTTAGTGAGCATCACATCATGAGTTGAGCACCGACCTTGCACATATTCCATCACCTCCTCCTGGATTTCTCTTTTAGTTTCTGTCCGTCCCTTCTTAATTTCACTCACCTCTTCTTCCACTTCCTCTAATTTTTGTTTAACCTCTTTTATTTCTCGGTGCGTCTCCTCAAGTTCGTCCTCTAGGGCTACCGTGACCGTCTCTATGTGCATCCTCACCTGCCGGTCCTTTGTCTCCATTATCTCTGTCACCTCGTCCACCCTCATTGTCAGTTCCTCACGTACCATCTGACATTGCCTCTGTGTCGCTATCAAGTCATTTTTAATTTCTTTTTGTGTCGCCTTTAACCCTCCGAGTACTGCAGTGTTCCTTTGAACCTGCTCCACTAACTTCGTTTGTCCCTCTGTCAGCTGTTCCACCTCCTCCGTCAGATCTTCTATTCCCCCTTGTAACTTTGCCGTATTATTTCTCACTTCTTTCTCCATACGCTTCTCACCTCGCTTTACCTCCTCGCGTAGCCCTGAAACCTCCTCACTCACACCTCGTCGTATCTCCTCCTTCATCTCCTCCCTTTCTTTTGTAGATGCCGCCCTCATCTGTCCCAATTCATCCCTCTGAGCATCCAGTTTGGTTTCTACCCCGATTTTTACCTCCTCTATCTGCTCTCCCATTTGTTTGATTTCCCTGGCAGATTGTTCCCCTATTTCCCGCAATTTGTCCTCCATCCTATTTTCTAACCCCATTAACCCATTTTTCACCCCCTCTAACTGATTCTCCTGGGCAGCCATTCTGTTTTCCACCCCCGTTAACCCATTCTTTACCTCTTTTATCCCGTTGTCTAACCCCTCAAAATTATTGTCTAACTTCCCAAATTTCTTGTCTAACTCCTCAAAATTATTGTCTAACTTCCCAAATTTCTTGTCTAACTCCCCGATTTGATTTCCTAGTCGCTCCCCCATTCTGTTTTCCATTCCCTCCATTTCCCTGGCTCTTTTTTCGTTGTCGCACTGCGACTGTGCCATGTATTCGCTAAACCGTGCCATGAACTGCTGCATGTTAAAGCCCGCTGATACAGCGGGCTCGGCTACCGCGCGCTCGTGCGAGGCGCCTCTTTGCGCGCCTGAAACCTCGTGCGCGAGAGCGCCATTTTGTGCGTCTGATACACCCTCAACCACCTCATTGCTCTCCTCCTCCCTTTCCTCCACATACATTTCCCCGAGGTCCTGGGTCGATTCTACCCCGTCTATCTCTCCCACCGGCATCCCGTCGCCTTGACCAGCCATGGTGCGATTTCAAAATTCGGGTTTTGTAAAACAAAACAAATTTCGGCCGCTCCAAATTTTGACCAAATGTTTTCCTAGATGTTTTAAAAATTTGGTTCGGGCCCCGAATCTCACTCCCAGACACCAATTGTTACTGTATAACACAATTGGTGTTCCAAAATTTGGGCCTAACAAATTTAGTTCCAGGTCCGAATCCAACTCCTGACAACCAATTGTTACAGATCGCGGTTTAGATGTTATGATGACCGAGCGGTGGTGTATTTAACCGCGACCTAACAGGATCCCCGACTCACCCGATTCCACCCAAACGTTGGCCGTATCGCACTACAGCTAGTCAATAGGGAAAAGACAAAGGCGACACGGATGTGAAGAAGAAGAAGAAGACAAAAAGGTTGGAAATACTACTGAATTTATTTACTATTTACACACATCAGCAAAAAGGAGCAATCAAGTTTATTTACAACACATAAGACGCAGGTGACACAGTGCAAATACTAGCTTATCTACAGACTTAATTAAATACTTAGGGACAGAACAAACAAAACAAACTCACGTATACAAGAAGGGTGGAAAGGCAGGAGGTGGATGGTTGGAGGGAGAGGAAAGGTCCAAGGGGGTCCTGCAGCTCAACCGGCGCGTTTAGCAGCTGCCGTTCCTTTTCGGCCCTGCTCCAAACCGCCGTTCAGGCCCCCTTTGGCTGTTGGGTGTTCTTGCTGCTGCGGCCTCCGTCCGCTGCGTTCCCAGGACTTGTCTGACTCGTTGGTCCAAACCCTCAACTCTTTCTTGGTCCCGCACTCTTTACCACCGACTCCTCACCGCAACCAACGCAACCACTTGACCACCACCTCTACTGACTGACTCTTCACGACTCTCTCTTGACGACCAACTCCCTCTGGCAACCGATTCAGACCAACTCAAAGTGCATCTCTTTTTTGGGAACACCCCCGCCGTGGGTTATATAGGCCCCGCCCCTCAACCTTTGCGAACCTCCCCCAAACGTTCTCTCCCCGCCCTCTCAAGCCAAACCCCTTGTTCATGGTTGGTCGAGTGGGGCTGGATCACTCCTCCCCTCTCTGACGAGGTGGGGACCCGCCTTTCTTCTCCGACTCAAGCACATGGTCAATGGCGGTTATTGGAGGGGAGGTGATTGGGAATCGAGGGCTCAGCAATGACGAGAGGGGATGTAATATGGAAATGGGGGTTTTGGGGATGGGAAGGAAAGGGAGATTTTGGGGATGGGAAGGAAAGGGGATCTATTCTCTTTCACTGGTGCAATGGAGTACTTCAATTAATGGGAGACACAGCCTTACCCTAAAACACAGAATAAGAGATAACTATCAACAGGGGTATTCTATTATTTGGCTGATGTGTATGCTTGTGGACTAATTATGGGATGCCCTTTCACCTTTACACAGCTCCGGAGGTAGGGGGGCGCAGAATAACCAATAATAATAATAGTACAGCACACAGTCAAAAAAATATACAGTCCTCATCTCCGCAACAATATATATATATATATATATATATATATATATATATATATATATATATATATATATATATATATATATATATATATACATACATACATACATACAGTATATGTATACTTCAGAAAGTGTTCACACCACTTCATTTTTTTTCTTTCACATTTTGTTGTTTCAACCTGAATTTACAATGAGTTAAACTTAAATTTTTGTCACCGATCTGTACAAAATACCCTATAATTGCAAAGTGAAAACATGTTTTTAGGTTTTTTTTTACAACTATTGAAAATGAAATACAGAAATACCTGCTTTACATAAGTATTCAACCCCCTGAGTCAATACTTCGTAGAAGTGCCTTAGGCAGTGATTACAGCTGAGTCGTCTTGGGTATGCCTGTATCGGCCTTGTTTTTTTTTTTGTTTTTTTTGTATACTGAATCGAGGCTCGTGAAAGAGCTAACATTTATTTCACAAACAAATCAACCAGACAAACAAAATATACAAAAAGAGGGAGCGGAAGACAAGATGGGGAGAAAAGGGGAAGCACGCAACCACAACATTTGAGAGCAGGGAGAAGTGTGGGAGGAAGAGGGCTTGGGGGGAGGAGGCGTGGGAAGGGGGGGGGGGGGGGGGGAGAGGTATAAAACATAAGGGGACCGAAATTAGCGGGGGTAGAAAAGATCAAGGTTTTGGATGGGGGAGGATAAGAGATGGTGGTGAACAGCTGTTTTAAAGACCTGGAGGGTGGAGTGGGATTGAAGAGAGTGAGGGAGTTTGTTCCAGAGGTGGGAGAAAAGAGGAATGAAGGAGTGAAGGTGAGCAGAAAGTCTTGATTTTGGCAGTTTAACCATAAGAGGGTTGCAGGCAGATCTTGTGCGACCTGTAGGAATATTTGGGGGACAGAGCCCAGAGAGAGCTGGGGGGGCAAGGCCAGAGAGGAGTCGGTAGAAGACGGAAAGACCACCAACCTGCCTGCGGTGAGTGAGTGAAAGGCCCTTGGAGTTAGCTTCATCGCGGGAGATTCCAATGATTCTGAACGCTTTGGTTTCAACAGCGTGAAGACGAGCTAGGTGTGAGGCAGGAGCACCAGACCAGAGGGGAGAGCAGTATTCCATAGAGCTGCGGATGAAAGCCTTGTATGTGGTGAGGAGCTCAGGTGTGCCAAGGAAGGACTTCGCACGAAGGAGGATGCCCAGTCGGCGACTGGCTTTGGAGGCCAGATTTGAAATGTGGTTTTCCCAGGAAAGATCATGGCGAATAGTGAGACCCAAAAGCTTGAGTGACAGAACTTCTTGGAGAGGATTATTCAGAAAGTGGATGGGAGGGTTGTCCAGTCGGTCTTTTCGGAGAGACATCGTAAGAGTGTGAGATTTATCAGGATTGAAAGACATGTTCCATTTGTTTGCCCAGTCTGTGATTTTGTCCAGGTCTGCAGAGAGTGAGCTGGATTTGTTCATCTGGATTTCGGGAATTTCTCCAATTCTTCTTTACAGATTTTCTCAAGCTTTGTCAAGTTGGATGAGGAGCGTCAGTGAACAGCAATCTTCCAGTCTTTCCAAATATCTCCATGGGATTCAAGTCTGGGCTTTGGGTGTGCCATTTGAGGACTTTCATGTTCTTGTTCTGAACCGATTACAGTGTTGCTTTGGCTGTATGTTTGGGGTCATTGTCCTGTTGGAATGTAAATCTTCACCACAGGCTAAGGTGTTTTGCACTCTGAAGCTGGTTCTCCTGAAGGATTTGCCTCTATTTGGCTCCATTAATTGTTCCTTCTATCCTTACAAGTCTCCCAGTCCCTGCCGGTGAAAATAATCCTCATAGCATGATCCTGCCACCACCATGCTTTACTGTAGGGATGCTGTTAGATGAGTGATGAGCTGTGCTCAATTTCTGCCAGATGAAGTTTTTTGTATTCATGCCAAAGAGTTGTTTTCCTCTCATCAGGCCACAGAATATTTTGCCTCATACTCTGAGTCTTTCACATGCCTTTTGCAAACTCCAGGCATGCTATTATGTGCCTGTTTCTCTGGAGTGGCTTCTGTCTGTACACTCCCATAAAGCCTAGATCTGTGAAGTGCTGCAGAGATTGTTGTGCTTCTGGCAGGTTCTCCCATCTCAGCCAAGGAACTCTGTAGTTCTGTCAGAGTGGTCATTGGGTTCTGTGTCACCTCCCTGACCAAGGTCCTTCTTGCCCAGTTACTCAGTTTGGTCAGACGTCCAGCTCGAGGAAGAGTCTGTGCTGTTCCATATTCTTTCCATTTCCTAATGATGGAGCTCACTGTGCCCATGGGAACTTTCAATCCCAGAAATTGTTTTATACCCTTCCCCAGATTGATGCCTTTTCACAATTCCATCACGGAGCTCCACGGACAGTTTTTTTTTTTTTTTTTTTTTTTTTTTTTTTTGTATACTGAATCGAGGCTCGTGACAGAGCTAACATTTACTTCACAAACAAATCAACCAGACAAACAAAATACCCAAAAAGAGGGAGCGGAAGACAAGATGGGGAGAGAAGGGGAAGCACACAAACACAACATCCGAGAGCAGGGAGATGTGTGGAAGGGAGAGGGCCCGGGGGGAGGAGGCATGGGAAGGGGGGGGGGGGGGGTGGGAGGGAGATCCTCATCCTCATGCAACACTAGTTTGTTGGACTTCATCAGAGTTTATGCTCTGACGCACTGTCAACTGTGGGACCTTATTTAGAAAGGTGTATTTCTTTGTAAATAAAAAAACCACCTGTAGAGGCCATTTCCCCCCGCAAAGCGGGGGTTGGCCTTTTTCGGGCACCGTGGTTGTTGTTGTTTTTGTTGGTCCCCTTTTTGAAGCAATGTTTTACGGCCGGATGCCCTTCCTGCCGCCAACCCTTTTTGTCGCCTTTTACGACAAACAGGGAATTACCAGTGAACTGGTACTCAATTAGCCGACCTCGGAAGGATGACAGGCTGAGTCAACCCCCCTGGCGTTAATTCAGCGATCGACCGGGATTCGAACCCAGGATCCTAGGATCCTAAGCTGGCACCCTAGCCGCTAGCCCAACACAATAAATAGAATTGGCCACAGGTGGACTCCAATCAAGTTGTAGAGAAACGCAAGGATGATCAAAGGAAATTGGATGTACCTGAGCTCAATTTGGAGTGTCATAACAAAGGGGTCGAATACTTATTGACCCAAGACATTTCAGCTTTTCATTTTCAATTAATTGGGTAAAATCTTCTGAAAAATAATTCAATTTTTAGATTTTGGTGTATTATGTGTTGACCAGTGACAATCTCATTTTAATCTATTTCAGGCTTAACACAACAAAATGTGAAAAATACCTTTCATTGCTTTTATTGTGCACCATAAATACCGTACTATGTAAAGAGTTCATATTCATTAAACTTGTCCACTCCAGTTCCTTTTGCTGATTAGATGAGGTTACCTTCGGTTCCTTTTGATGATTATTCAAAGTTAATTTTGGTTAATTTCAGGGAATAGCAGAGTACTCGCCCTACGGGTGATCTTCTTCCAGACATTTAACATGTTCTTCTGACGCATACCTTTATTTGGGCTGTTTATAGGCAACCAGCAGCTGCCTCAATCGCTCCCGAAAATAAAAGAAATATCCTGGGTTACACGCATGAAGCAAAATTCTCACTGCACTGGAAAATGTGGCTACAGGAATACGTACTTGTCGTACTGGTGGGCGGGACTTGTAATACCCTCACTCACCTAGAAGTGGCGCTACACAATACACATTTACATAAAGTTTCCCCCCTCTACGCACTCCCCCAGAGATGAGAGTAATATTCACTTATTACAATACCATCGTATAGACTGCAATCACCCGATTAACTGAAACCACAATCCAATTGGCTACCATCACATGCTGGATGGACTCTTAATGCTCCACAGATTTTTTTTTGATTTTTTTTTTTGTATACTGAATCGAGGCTCGTGAAAGAGCTAACATTTATTTCACAAACAAATCAACCAGACAAACAAAATATATAAAAAGAGGAAGCGGAAGACAAGATGGGGAGAGAAGGGGAAGCACACAAACATAACATTTGAGAGCAGGGAGATGTGTGGGAGGGAGAGGGCTTGGGGGGAGGAGGCGTGGGAAGGGGGGGGGGGGGGAGAAGTATAAAACACAAGGACACCAAGGACTTCCAGGACAGAAGTTGGTATTTCAAAAAAGTGGAATTGGGGTGAAATTAGCGGGGGTAGAAAAGATCAAGGTTTTGGATGTGGGAAGATAAGAGATGGTGGTGAACAATCCATAATTTGAACATAACATAAGATAAAACATAAGAACATTAGAAACATAAGAACAAACATAATTTGAACATAACATAAGATAAAATGAACAATCCATAATTTTCACGAATCGAGACCGGAACTGTTTAATGTCGACCGTATTGTGTCTTATAACACGCGGGTTACTGACTCGGATTGATTATTATTAATTTAATCCACGAAAGAAAGCTTAACCATACCACATGTCCTTATTACAATTCAAAATGTTTTCAGAACTATGCAAAACGTTTTCGGTGTCCACAGAAGTGCAGGCTTTTGTGTAAGAAGTGCGTTGATGCTCTCCTTGCCAAAATTGACCAACGTTTTGCAGATTGTCAGAATTTTTTTTTTTGTATACAGAGTCGAGGCTCGTGAAAGAGCCAACATTTATCAAACAAACAAATCAAACAAACAAGCAAACAAAGTATATAAAAAGGGGAGCGGTCGACAAGATGCGGAGAGAAGGGGAGGAAGCACACAAACACAACATTTGAGGGCAGGGACATCAGGAGATGTGTGGGAGGCATAGGGCCTGGGGGGAGGCAGGATAGGTATAAAACTCAAGGACACCAAGGACTTCCAGGAAAGAAGGCAAAAGTCACCTCAAAAAAGTGGATTTGGGGTGAAATTAGCGGGGGTAGAAAAGATCAAGGTTTTGGATTGGGGAAGATAAGAGATGGTGGTGAACAGCCGTTTTAAAGACCTGGAGGGAGGAGTGGGATTGAAGAGAGTGAAGGAGTTTGTTCCAGAGGCGGGAGAAAAGAGGAATGAAGGAGTGAAGGTGAGCAGAGAGTCTTGATTTTGGCAGTTTAACCATAAGAGGGTTGCAGGCAGATCTTGTGCGACCTGCAGGAATATTTGGGGGACAGAGCCCGGAGAGATTTGGGGGAGCAAGGCCGGAGAGGAGTCGGTAGAAGACGGAAAGACCACCAAACCTGCCTGCGGTGAGTAAGTGAAAGGCCCTCGGAGATAGCGTCATCGCGGGAGATTCCAATGATTCTGAACGCTTTGGTTTCAACAGCGTGAAGACGAGCTAGGTGTGAGGCAGGAGCACCAGCCCAGAGGGGAGAGCTGTATTCCATTGAGCTGCGGATGAAAGCCTTGTATGTGGTGAGGTGCTCAGGTGTGCCAAGGAAGGACTTCGCACGACGGAGGATGCCCAGTCGGCGACTGGCTTTGGAGGCCAGCTTGGAAATGTGGTTTTCCCAGGAAAGATCATGGCAGATAGTGAGATCCAAAAGCTTGAGTGACAGAACTTCTTGGAGAGGATTATTCAGAAAGTAGATGGGAGGGTTGTCCAGTCGGTCTTTTCGGAGAGACATCGTAAGAGTGTGAGATTTGTCAGGATTGAAAGACATGTTCCACTTGTTTGCCCAGTCTGTGATTTTGTCCAGGTCTGCAGAGAGTGAGGAGGCTGCAGACTGCCGCTCTGAGGGATGAGGAATGGAGCGGCAGAGAGTGGAGTCATCAGCAAAGAGATAGAGAGGATTTTCAAGAGAGTCAGAGAGATCATTGATGAAGACCAGAAAAAGCACAGGGCCCAGAACACTGCCTTGGGGAACTCCAGCCTGAACAGGAAGAGGAGATGAGAGAAACCCATTCAGGGCCACACGTTGACTACGACGAGAGAGGAAGTCCGCCAGCCATGCGTGGAGATTTCCATGGATACCAAAGGAGGAGAGTTTGGTGAGCAGAGCGGGGTGCCAGACCGTATCGAAGGCACGTGATATGTCGAGGGAGACAGCTCTAATTTCCTGTTTGGCATTGAGGACCTCCATCCATTGTTGAGACAGCAGAAGCAGCATGTCCAGAGTAGAGTGACCTGGTCTGAAACCAAATTGATGATCAGAGATCAAGCCATTGGAGAAGAGGAAAGATTTTATATCCGAAGCAATGATGGATTCCATGACTTTGCTGATAATTGGGAGAAGGCTGATTGGTCTGTAGTTGCTAGGATCTGTTTTTGCACCTTTTTGTGCAAAGCGGTGATGTTGGCTGATTTCCAAGCAGATGACAGTTGACCTTGAGCAAAAGAGAGGGTGAAGAGAACAGAGAGAGGGAGTGAAAGAGCTGAAGAACAGGGTTTTAGGACCCGTGGGCTGATGCCGTCAGGTTCAGTTGCAGAATCAGAGTCGAGGGTTGACAGAAACTTTTCCACCTTGTCAGGAGGAAAGGACACGGAGTCCAGGAGCAGCTGAGTACGACTGGGTACGGTGGGTACAGAGAGGGATGGGTTTGGGACACAAGATTTAGAGGCAAACGCAGAGTTGAGGCATTCAGCTTTTTCACGTGCGGAGTCGGCTGTGTAGCCGTTTGAGGTAAGGGAGGGGATGGAGGGGGAACAAACACCAGAAACAGATTTGACCAGACGCCACCAGGATTTGGAAGAGGGAGAAAGATAAGAGAGTTCGGTCTTGAGAACGGAGAGATATTGTTTCCTGGTTCTCCTGAGGGTGGACACACACTTGTTTCTGGCTTTGTGAAAGGAAGTGAGATTTCCTTCCATTGCGATTTCCTTCCGATTTCCTTCCGTCTTGATTTGCAATATATGACCCATTGACCCAGTCACACTGCCTTCCCATGCTTGGTTACGATTAAAGACTATGGAAACCAGCAGAGTAAAGTCTTGGCAAGTCATTTCTACATGCAAGATGAGCCTGAAGTTCGAGAAACCAAGAAAGATAAGTTGAAAGCACAGTAGCAGGGCATGAAATATCACATGAACGATCTTGTGAAAATATATATGCCTTCAGGTGGATGTGATGTCTGGAACAGTGGAGGTGATTGCTCCTGAATGGTTACTGGCTCACCTATTTAGAAATACCATAACCCCAATCGGGCATTTTTCTGATCTTGCATATAGCTCCGAGATAGTTGCATTACTTCCTGTCGCAAATGCATGACCTGAGAGAGCTGCCAGTACCGTGAGAATGGTCAAAAGCAAGCTTTGAAACAGGCTGACTGGCTCAATGTTGCAAGCCATTCTCCTCATGTGCATTTAATGGTCCAGCACTTGACATTCATGGTCCAGCACTTGACATTCATGGTCCAGCTCCTGATTCTGCATAATGTCAAAGTACAGTATTGTCAAAGCTGCTATGCTGCTAATGCATTCATGGCTGGAAAATGCCAACACCTTCCCTTTGCCAACTTTGCCAACTTTGTCAACTTTGCCAACACCTTTTTTTTTTCTTTTTTTTTTTGTATACAACATCGAGGCTCGTGAAAGAGCTAACATTAATCACACAAAAAGTCAAACCGACACATAAAACACAAAAAATAAGGGGAGCGGTAGACAAGATGGGGAGAGAGGGGGAAGGACACAAACACATTTGAGAGCAGGGACATCAGGAGAAATGTGGGAGGGGAGGGCTTGGGGGGAGGTGGGAGAGGTATAAAACATATGAACACTGCAAGGACTTCCAGGAAAGAAGTTGGAATTTCAAAAAAGTGGATCTGGGGTGAATTAGCGGGGGTAGAAAAGATCAAGGTTTTGGATGGGGGAAGATAAGAGATGGTGGTGAACAGCTGTTTTAAAGACCTGGAGGGAGGAGTGGGATTGAAGGGAGTGGGGGAGTTTGTTCCAGAGGCGGGGAAAAAGGGGAATGAAAGAGTGAAGGTGAGCAGAGAGCCTAGATTTTGGCAGTTTAACCATAAGAGGGTTGCAGGCAGATCATGTGCGACCTGAAGGAATATTGGGGGGACAGAGCACAGAGAGAGCTGGGGGAGCAAGGCCGGAGAGGAGTCGGTAGAAGACAGAAAGACCACGAACCTGCCTGCGGTGAGTGAGTGAAAGGCCCTCGGAGTTAACTTCATCGCAGGAGATTCCAATGATTCTGAAAGCTTTGGTTTCAACAGCGTGAAACCGAGCTAGGTGTGAGGCAGGAGCACTAGCCCAGAGGGGGGAACAGTATTCCATTGAGCTGCGGATGAAAGCCTTGTATGTGGTGAGGAGCTCGGGTGTGCCAAGGAAGGACTTCGCACGACGGAGGATGCCCAGTCGGCGACTGGCTTTGGAGGCCAACTTGGAAATGTGGTTTTCCCAGGAAAGATCATGGCAGATAGTGAGACCCAAAAGCTTGAGTGACAGAACTTCTTGGAGAGAATTGTTGAGAAAGTAGATGGGAGGGTTTTCCAGTCGGTCCTTTCGGAGAGACATTGTAAGAGTGTGAGATTTGTCAGGAAACAAAACTTTGCTTTGCCAGGAAACTTTGCCAACAAAATTTCACCTTCAGGTGAACCAAGTATGTGATGCAGGACATTCCAGTGCAGGATTTTCCATTGAAAATTTCAAACTTTTCTAGGGAGGGTGGTGGGCATGCTCTCGAATGCCTCCTTAAAACCTGTAGCACTCACAACCCATGCCATTGGTGGTAGTTCCTGACCTCTTACATTATTATCAAGCAGGTTACAAAAGATCTTGGTGAAAATCCGAAGCTGTACCTCTCTACACCCGCTGATAAAAGCCAGCCACCTACTTTTTCAAATTGGCCATCTGTTCATATACTTAATGAAAACCTTGTTACCCTCGCCTGATGAGAGGGTATTGCATTTGAGTCCGTTTGTCTGTCTGTTTGTTTGTCTGCACAGAATAAATGTGGTTTTCTCTGCAACCGTTGGTCCGATTGACAGGAAATTTTCACCACAGGTGCAACTCGATCGATATAATTTTTTAATGATAATTATGACGTCATATGTCACGTGTTTCGGCCGCCATCTTGGAAAAACCGAAAAACTTTGCACCTCTATCTCCGAAAGCGCTGAATAGAAAAAATTTGGAGACATCACTCATTGTAAAGAACTCTCCATGTGGAATAACATCTGTTAATGATGATGGCAAACGTGCCTCTATTATGACGTCATAACTTGACAAGTACAAATCTTCATCCGATCAAGATGAAATTTCTTGAGCATCATCTAGGAATAAATTAGTGGAGAAATTTTTATTTAATGGTGACGTTATCGTTCACGTGGTTCGAGCCCGCCTTATTTGTTTTAACAGAAAAGCCTTAAAAACCACTGAAAATACATCCTGGCGAGGGTTTGCAATCTCTGATTGCTCTTTCTTGTTATTAACAGAGATTGATAGAAAAAAGACCAATACATTTTGTTCAGAGCAAATAACCGTATTTCAGCATGCTTTCTCTGGGCTTAGTGTGGGGGCCGCATGGGCGGGACAGATTTTGGTCTTGGCGACTTTGCGCATCACCTGTGGCGAATGGGAACGCAGCAAAAACTGGTGAAATAATCCCTAACTTCCCCCTCTCCCTCCTTCCTGCAGGTTATTGATTAAAAAAACAAAAAAGAATTACTCACCAAAAATATGAAAAGTCCCATTTGTCTACAGCAGCCTTGCGATGAGTGAACAAAAAGTATGCCTCTTGTAACCTCATTTGCTGGAGCTTTTATCCATCCATTCAGATCTTTTTTGTCTGTTCCCCTCCCCCCCCCCCCCCCCCCTCTCCTCGCTCCTCAATTTTCTGGACAATTTGTGTGAAATTCGAATTTAAATTCCCCTTTTAGAACAATTAACAAAAAATTATGTACAGGGAAACGTCAATGTTTTGTTTATAGATAAGTTGTCAGTCTGTCCATCCGTCAAGCAATTCACCAAACTTGGTAGTTATGATCACCACATGGCAATAAGGTGAAAGAGCCCCAACCTAAACCCATCTCTCTCTGTTCCCACCTTACCCAGTTAAACCCAGTTGCTCCTGGACTCTGTGTCCTTTTCTCCTGACAAGGAAAAGTTTCTGTCAAACCTCGACTCTGTTTCTGCAACGGGACCAGACAGCATCAGCCCACAGGTCCTAAAATCCTGCTCTGCTGCTCTATCTCACCCTCTCTCTGTTCTCTTCACCCTCTCTTTTGCTCAAAGTCATCTGCCATCCGCAGCCCCCCCCCCCCCTCCCACCAGCCCTTTCTCTTTGACGGATCTACCGACATCCCTGTTCTCTACTGTTGTTATGCTTGTATGTTTTCCTCTCTCCCACTCTTGTCTCATGCTCCGTTTATTTATTGTATGTTTTATGGGTCTGTGTCTGTTCTCATGTGTCGTGTGTTAGCTCTTACACGAGCCTCGACTCTGTATACAAAATAAAATAAAGAGCAGTATCATTTTTTGTCCCACACTGTTGGGACGGGGTCAATACAATAGATCAAGCACCCCCCCACCTTTAGAGGCCATTTTTCCCCGCAGAGCAGGGGTTAGCCTTTTTCAGGCACCTTGGGTCCCTTTTTTGAAGCAATGTTTTATAGCCGGATGCCCTTCCTGCCACAAACCCTGTTAGTCACCTCTTGCGATACACAGGGAATTACCAGTGAGCTGGTACTCAATTTGCCGACCTCGGAAGGATGACAGGCTGAGTCAACCCCCCTGGTGTTAATTCAGCGATCGACCGGTATTCGAACCCAGGATCCTCGGATCCCAAGCCGGCACCTTAACCGCTAAGCCAACACCAGGCCCCAATAGGTCAAGCACCAAAGAATATCATTACATGCACAGTTACAAACATTTTCAAAATGAAACTTTGTACCGTTTTGGCCAAACACATTGGCACCCTTGCACTTTTTTTTTCAAATAATGCACCATTTCTTCCAGAAAATTGTTGATATTAAAAATATATATATTTTGGTATCCACATATGTATTTCTTTGGTTTGCAGTGGACCAAAACAAAAAAAAATCTGAAAGAATTATTAAATCTCAGCTCATTCCACACAGTAATCCGAAAATGGCCCGGTCAATATTATGGGCATCTTTTAGAAGTTGTTAGAAATAATTAGATTTCAAGCAGGTGATTCTCCTTTACTTTGGAATTGAACTCACCTGTGGCGATTTTTCAGGTGCCTGATTTTTCAGGTTTCAGTTTTTTCAGGTTTCAGGTGCCATAAAAATCACTCATTCAACCAGTTTGAATGGAGAAAAGGAGTCATTCTGCTGTTTTGTGTCACTGTGTGTAGCACAATGAGCATGGAGAAAATAAACAAAACCAGGGAATTGTCCGAGGACTTCAGATACAATATTGTAGCCAAGCATGGACAATCTCAAGGCTACAAGTCCATCTCCAGAGACCTTGATGTTCCTGTGTCCACCGTACGCAATATTATCGGGTGGTTTAAGGCCCACTGTAGCCAACCTCCCTGGACGTGGCGGCAAGAGAAAACTTGATCGAAGATTACAGGGAAGGATTGTTCGAATGGTGGAGAAACCACCTCGATCAACTGTCAAACAGATTCAAGCTGACCTTCAGACACAAGGTACGGCAGTTTCAGCTCGCACCATCTGTCGCCGAGTCAATGAAAGCGGGTTGTATGATAGGAGAATCAGGACTGAGGGAGACATAAGAAAGCCCGACTGGAGTTTGCCAAAACACATCTGAACAATCCAAAATCCTGAACAAGACAAGAATGTCCTGTGGTTAGATGAGACCAAATTAGAGCTTTTTCATAAAGCACATCATCTCTGTTTACAGAAAGCAAAAATGAAGCCTTCAAATAAAAGAACACCTTCCCTACAGTCAAACATGGAGGAGGTTCAGTGATGTTTTGGGGTTGCTGTGCTGCCTCTGACACTGGGTACCTTGAATGTGTGCTTGGCATCATGAAATCAGGAGATTATCATGGCGTTTTGGAATACAATGTTCAACCCAGTGTCAAAAAGCTCGGTCTCCATCGAAGGTCATGGGTCTTGTAGCAGGACAATGACCCAAACACACTTCAAAAAGCACCCAGGAATGGTTCAAGACAAAACGCTGGACTGTTCTGAAGTGGCCAGCAATGAGTCCACATTTAAATCCCATTGAACACTTGTGCGGAGATCTGAAAACAGCAGTTGGGAGAAGGCACCCTTCAAATTTTGGAAAACTGGAACAGTTTGCACAAGAAGAGTGGGCCAAACTGTCAGTAGAGATGTGGAGGAAGTTTATTCATGGCTATAGGAAGCGCTTGACTGAAGTTATTTTGTCCAAAAGCTGTGCTACCAAATGTCAAGGGTGTCAATAATTTTGTCAATGCCATTTCTTTTTATTTTCTGATTTAAAAGGATATATTAAGTTCTGAATCAAAATCAAAGGTAGAAACTCTTACTTTTTTACCATAACCCTATGAATTGTTGTTCAGTCGGAACAAAATTGACTCGAGAGAGCCTTGCCCTTGAGTAAGGTGCCTTTACACTCTATCCCTAAATGTTGAAGGTCAAGGTCATATGGTGGTCCTAAAAAAAAAAAATGCCATCATTGCGTCGTGCGTGCCAGGTGAGGCTCACCCTTGACGATTGCAGATACCTAGTTTTATATTGACATCGTTTTGCTGCCTGTTCTGCCTCGCATAGAATACGTTAATTCTTGATTAGGCCGTTGACATGTATCTCGCAATGTGGGTGCTCATGCATGCTAAATGCTGTCTGTAATTGGAGCAAGGCCTGCATGCCAAATTGTAACAAGTTTACTTACTGTTTGATTATGACATTGCATCTATATGCAAATGTTCCTGCACGTTCCACACTTGTACAATATCAGTTTTTGAATTTGCTGTCATAAGCTGTGCTCCTCCTGCCCTCTTGAAAATTACAAACTGCACCAGTTCTCAAACTTATAAATTTACAACTCCCATGTTGCAGTGCTTCTGGTTCCTCCACCAGCACCCCAGCGGCACGATCAGTCAGTACACACTCACCGTTCAAACGCTCTCCATTTGAGTGATCATGAATCGTAGCTCATGCCCATTGCAGGCTATATGAAAACAAGCTGTGTTGCTTTAATCTCAGATCGATTGATTTGACCCTGTTTTAAATCTTTATTGTATCAAGATCAGAATCTTTGTGTTCTTCACAAGAGACTTGGCTTTCCTGTCTGAACTGCATCTGGAGCCTCCTTGCGTTGGACACCGTTCTTGCATGACATTTAACTTCTCAACAACTCCGGTTCTACATCACCCTTCTTTCTTTTGCACTATCAATAGTTTGATGCTCAAATGAAGATATGCTACTCTTTTCCCTGTTCACTTCCACGCTGTCCATTGGTTTGTCGATTTTTCAGTATTTGATATCCAGCTCGTCAGAGCCTGGATTTCTGTCCAAAAAAACGAGTACTTTTCCATTCAGATGTTGTAGGTTCAAAATATATATTTATGAAGCAAAATGTGAATGTTAATTTATTTATATGGACAGATGTAAATATATATTTTTATGTTTACTAGGGGGACGGTGGGCCATTGGACCAAATTTCCATTGGCCTTCACCACCTTGTAGCATACCTGCCTGCCCAATTCGGGGTTTGGGGGGGCGGGGGGGGGGCTTTTTTGGTCCTCGGGGACTTTTGTGTCATCTGGGTCTTTTGGGTCCTCAGGGACTTTTGGGTCTTCGGGGACTTTTAGGTCCTCAGGAACTTTTTGGTCCTCTGGGTCTTTATGGGTCTTAATGATCTTTGGGGTCTTGGTCTAAAGAGTTCAAATGTACATTTCAATAGTACATATAATTAATTAATAGATGTATGTAATTAATAGACACAAAAATTGTTACATACACACAGAACTCATCCATTTATAGTAGATGGTTACTGTGGAGATTACTTGCTTCAACCAGCAAAATTCTTCTTCTTTCGTATGCAGCACAAGGCTGCAGGGTAGCATCATTGGCTGGAGATGCAGCTGTGCCAATGATGCAACTTCCCCTGCTTGGTGGAGCAATAATTTGGAATTTGTTCAAGGTACCAGCGATAGCTTGCCTACTCTTTGCGAAGAAAACCGTGGGATCTTTCACGTACATCAAATAATGCTGGCAGACAGGACGACCAGCTTAACGTCCATCCGTGGGATGGCACATACATTGATAATCTCAACCTGCCCGTGAAACACCAGGATGACAGTTTAAAGCTGGGTCGGGATTCAAACCCAGGTAAGATGGCTTCGAGGTGAGTATGCATACCTCTCAGCCATCCTGCCAGCCAGCATAATTATTGTTAGTGTTCTCCTTATCGTCATATTTACAGCGTAACCCATAGGGCAATGCCATCTAGAAGAGCGTTTGTCTGTCCGTATGTATGTATGTATGTCCCTCACAAACGTCTACCAATCAGAGCTGAGGATGACAGGGGTACAGCGTTTAGTAACCGTTACAGTTGCATATTTTACTTGAAGGAAATATAATAACCTTCTGTGGAATGTTTTTGGGTCCCAGTGGGTGTCGTAAGGTTGGTAGGAGGTTTCAGAAATTCCTCAATACAATTGTGATTTTGAAATGCGCTTTACACAGATCTTGCTCCCAAATCCGGAAATGAACAGACGACGACGGTTCGCTGGTTTGATAAATATCTCACTACAATCGTGATTTAACATTATATTTTGATGTATTAATACCACAGTATTAATTTGTGATTGGAATGATGAACGATGCTGTTTGGAATAAAAAATATTGAGATATCGAGTTTAAAGAAGAATGAGGAAATGACGTAACGGTTTCCATCTGTGAGATTCACGGATCCCCCATTTGCGATTTCGCCGTTGATTGGATGCCATGCGTTGACAGCAGGTTCGTGAAGGACTTGGACAAAAAAAATACGTATCCAGTCTGAATGTGACTGAAGGTGTGGCACAGGAATGTGGAATTCATTGGTTCATCATTTGCCATTTGCCATTTCCCCCTCCTTCCCCCCCGCCCCCCCCAAGTCATTCACGAACCGGCTGTCCATGCCTGAAGTCAAAAAATGTTAATACTTACATTATTTGCGAATTGGTATCCCCACGCAGTCATACTATCGTAAGTATCAAACCAAAGCCCAACTATGCTGTTGTTAGGCCATCGGTCTTGTTTCGTTTTGACTGATGTAGAATTTCCCCAAAATGTGTAGTGGGAACTGCTCGACGTTTCATTGCCCAAACGTCCTCGACTCTGAAACAAGCTTTCTGCTGCCCATGAATTGCACATGATTAATTTGCACCCAAAAGCCAGGTAAGCTTGCTTGTGAGCGAGGACACCGGGTCGAGCGTGCACAATTTTTACGTTCGCTTATCTTGCATGACCTTATGTCTCGACCAGTTGCAATGTGTGAAGAGTGTTGAAGAGAATCTGCTCATTGGTATTCCTCAAAAGCTTTTCTGCCTTTTGATGTGTTTAAGGCTTCCGTAGGTGGTGCGTGGTGCAATTTGAAAAATGAAAGAAAATGGTAATGCAATGCAGGCTTTCATTTAAAGAAGGCTTTGTCAGAGCATTGAATATGCAGTCTGTTTCTCCTTGAATGTGCTCCTGGTCAGAAAAGTGATTGAATGACACTATTTCTGGCAGTTATTTGTGATGCAGTTTTGGATTCACAATTGCTTTGATGTTCACTCTATAGTGAAAGCCTTTGAGATGAACCACAATGTGAAACGTTAATCATACCTGTTGATAAAGTTTTCATTATGAACGTCGTTAGAACAGGTCTCCTGGGTTTAAGTGCATTCGATGAGGTTTTGTATCTGAGACTGTCCCGGCGGCGCAAAGGAACGGAACTTTGGCAGCATCTCTGTCTATAAGGGATCTTGTTTATCGTGACACAGGGAGTGGCTTGGTGCCAGGATGCAGTTGATTCCCAGTGGATCAATTAACGCCGAGAGAACGCCAGTACCCCTTCGCATGGGGCAGCAAAAGCTAAGGGGTGATGGATTCGCTGATGATTAAATTGGGATACTGCAAGAGCAAATTTGCTTTTTACACATGTACAGCCAAAAGGCTTATCCATTAACTGTTTGGTGTTTCATACTCCCTCCCTAAACTTCCTTGAGAGTACACTAGAACATTTCAAATGCTTTTTTTTTGCGCTGTTGCTCTGCATGCTGCGTGTTATGATCTTTCATTGCAAAATATGTAAAACTCTGTTGTTTTGAACTTAGTTGAAGGATGAAAGTAAGGTGAAAGAAGTAAGGAAACTGTGTCGAGCATGTCAGCATTTCGAATGTTCTAACTGTTACTTAACAGTTTTTGGCATGCTGCCATCTCCGAGCAACCACTGATTCCTAGCAACATTGATTTGTCGTGTACTGAATTCTTATATGTACTGTATTTACATAAAGATCTCATGAATAATATTTTTTCTCTTTGTATTATATTTTACTAATTTGATATAGTGTCGTTTTGTGATATTAAAGAAAACCTGTTTCCTCCGCCACCAAAGGTGCGTGGAGGTTGTGTTTTCACCGCTGTCTGTCTGTCTGTTTTTTTTGTGAAAAATATATCACAAAAAGTTGTGGACGGATTCGGACGAAATTTGGCAGAGATGTGTATGTGACAAGGACGAGATGATTAGATTTTGGTGAAGACTTGGATCTGGCTAGTAGAAATTTTAAGTGATTCTTCACCATTGGGAGATGGGGCCAAAAACGATACATAGCAGGATATCTCAAAAAGTTGTGGACAGATACCGCCGAAACTTGGTGGACATGTTGGGTGTTTGACAAGGACGATTCGATTCGAATTGGTGAAGATCTGGAGATGGATTCGGATATGAGAATTTCAGTGATTCTTCACCATTGAGTGATGGGGCTAAAATCAACATATAGAGGATATCTCAAAAAGTTATGGATGGATTTGGACGAATCTTGGAGGACAGGTTGTGTGTGTGACAAGGAAGAATCGATTCAATTTTGATGATCATCCGGATCTGGATCCTGCTAGTAAAAAATTTTAAGTGATTCTTCACCTTTTGGAGATCGGGCCAAAAACTATATATATTATATACAGTGCGTGTCAAAAAAAAAGGTAATCCAAATTCAAGGGGTTAATATGCAAAGGTTATTTAGTTTGACAATTTACATGTGGTTTACCAATTGTGAGGAGATTCTCAGCTTTCCATTGATGCCTTTCATGCATCATTGCTGTCACACATGAAAGAGTACATGTTCATTGAAAATGACAAGTTCAAATCGCATTTTTACAAGTTTGGCTAATCGGTGCAAGACAGTTTTAAATGGACGCATTACTTGTCGACTGCCAAGTTGATTATGTAAAATTGTTAAGCTGGTCTGGTAATCGTCGGTTGCATCATCCTTTGTTTAAGATGGGCCTACAGTGTATGGGTTTAGAGACAGTCTGGGTCATTGAAAATATGGTTCAACTTACGACTGAACAGCGGACCTTCGTGGTTACAACCTTTCACCAAACTGGAAGTTTGCAGCGAAGTCGTGATGCGTTCAGGGAACGTTTCCCAGAATGGGAGCCTCCAGCAGCCAAAACCATCGGGGCGAATGTTAGAAAATACCAAGAGCATGGCACTAGCCTCAACCGCAACAAGGAGAATTCTGGGAGGAGGCGCACTGGGCGATCGGAAATGAACATTGCAGCAGTAAGGCAGCAAGGTTTGGAGCATCCTAGGGATACCAGCGCAAGATGAAATGGGACGGAATTGCCTTTGGCATCATTCAACCGAATCACAAGACGACCTCCACCAACATCCATATCGGATTCACATCCAGCATCAACTTACGCCAGGGGATTTTGCCAGGAGGCTGGTGCTTGCCAGATGGTTGATAGCACGTTGCGAAGCAGATGTCAATTTCCTGCGGTATCTCGTTATCGGCGATGAAGCTGCTTTCGCCATGGACGGCAAGGTCAATACCCATAATGTTCTTGAATATGCACCAACAGGGCAACCCCCGGAATTTAATTTTGACACCAACATGAGTCGACAAAAGTGGACTGTTTGTTTGGGACTTTGTGGAAGTGGTCAGGTGATCGGACCACTTTTCTTTCAAAGGAATGTCAATGGTAACAGGTATCTGCAGATGATCAATGATGAAGTTTTACCGCAGCTGGAGGAGAACTTTGAGCAACAGGTTCATGGTGTCTTCAGATATCTCTGGTGGGCCCAAGACGGCGCCCCAGCACATCGTCTTATCGCTGTCCGAGATCGACTGAGGGGACTCTTTGGAGACCGAGTCATCGCCCTCAACCATGCAGTGGAATGGCCACCAAGATCACCTGACCTCACACCATGTGATTATTTCCTTTGGGGACATTTAAAGAACCCGTGATCTTGACGAATTGCAGGGCCGTATTCGACATGAAGTGGATGCTTTGCGCAATGACCTGGCTATGGTGAGACGAGCAGTTCAGGGCATGCTCTGCCGCTGTGAGCTTTGTGTTGAAAGGGGAGGTGGATATGTTGAAGATGTGGGTGCATAAAGGCCAATCATTCCTGAGAAAAGTTCACATCTGACATTCATTTTGCACCAATTATCCTGACTTGCATCGATTAGCCAAACTTGTAAAAATGCGATTTTAACTTGTCATTTTCAATGAACATGTGCTCGGTCATGTGTGACAGCAATGATGCAAGGAAGGTATCGATGGAAAGCTGAGGATCTCCTCTTAATTAGTAAACCACATGTAAATTGCCAAAATAAATAACCTTTGCATAGTAACCCCTTGAATTCGGATTACCTTTTTTTTGATACACACTGTATATCAGGATATCTCAAAAAGTTGTGGACAGATGATTTTGATTCAATGTGATTCTGTATTGTGATTTTGAAGTCTACTCTGGGATACAAAACATAAAGTTTTCACCTGGTGGATGTATGCTCTCTACTGAGTGCCATTCTAGTTTGTTACTTGCCGGAAAAGATTCCGGCAAGTATGTTGGTTGGTTGGTTTGTCTGTCTGTTTGTCTGTCTGTCTGTTTGTGTGCAGTACTATGTCTACATCATTGCACATAGCATCGCCATACTTTACACACATATTTGCCTTGCCCTGGAATAGACTGTGCTCAATTTTTAACTCTCTAGGCCCAAGGCCTCCATTATGACGTCTTAATTCGATAATTCGACAAGTTCGAAACTTCATCCAATCAAGATGCAATTTCTTTAGCACCATGTCGGCATAAACTGGTGGAGAAAGAAATTAATGATGACGTCATCGGTCACGTGGTTCGGCCGCCATCTTGGAAAAACCGAAAATCTTTGCACCTCTATATCTCCGAAAGTGCTGAATAGAAAAAGTTGAGACATGGCTCATTGTAAAGAACTCTCCATAGGGAATAAAATATGTTAATGATGATGTCATCAGTGCCTCCATTATGACATCATAATTCTACAAGTACAAAACTTCATCCGATCAAGATGAAATTTCTGGAGCAAAATCTAGGAATAAATTAGTTTAGAAAACAAATAATGTCATCGGTCACGTGGTTCGGCCGCCATCTTGGAAAAACCGAAACACTTGATCCAAAATGGCCGAATTAAAAAAAAAATACATTCCGGCAAGTCCTCGGTCTCTGACCGATTTTTCATTTGTTTGTTTGTTTGTCTGTCTGTGAACAAGATATCTCAAAAAGTTGTGGATGGATTCAGACGAAATTTCGCAGAGAGGTAGTGTATGGGACACAGACGAAACAATTAGATTTTGGTGAAGATCCGGATTCGGATCTGTATAGTAAAAATTTTTAAGTGTTTCTTCCCCATTGGGAGATAGGGACAAAAACGATATATAGCAGGATATCTCAAAAAGTTATGGACGGATTTTGACCAAACTTGGTGGACAGATTAGGTGGGTGAGTGACAAGGACGAATCGATTCAATTTTGTGAAGATCTGAATATGGATTCGGATACGATAATTATTTAATTTTATAAGTGATTCTTCACCATTTCGGGATTGGGCAAAAAGCGATATATACAACATGATATTAAAAATATTTATGGATGACTTATGACTAAACTAGGTTAATGAGTTGGTTAGGTGACAAGAACAAGGTGATTATATTTTGGTTCATGTCCGAATCCTTTCGCTTTTTCTGGTCTTCATCAATGATCTCTCTGACTCTCTTGAAAATCCTCTCTATCTCTTTGCTGACAACTCTACTCTCTGTCGCTCCATTCCTCATCCCTCAGATCGGCAGTCTGCAGCCTCCTCACTCTCTACAGACCTGGACAAAATCACAGACTGGTCAAACAAGTGGAACATGTCTTTTAATCCTGACAAATCTCACACTCTTACAATGTCTCTCCGAAAGGACCGACTGGACAACCCTCCCATCTACTTTCTCAACAATCCTCTCCAAGAAGTTCTGTCGCTCAAGCTTTTGGGTCTCACTATCTGCCATGATCTTTCTTGGGAAAACCACATTTCCAAGCTGGCCTCCAAAGCCAGTCGCCGACTGGGCATCCTCCGTCGTGCGAAGTCCTTCCTTGGCACACCTGAGCTCCTCACCACATACAAGGCTTTCATCCGCAGCTCAATGGAATACTGTTCCCCCCTCTGGGCTGGTGCTCCTGCCTCACACCTTGCTCGGCTTCACGCTGTTGAGGCCAAAGCTTTCAGAATCATTGGAATCTCCTGCGATGTAGTCAACACCGAGGGCCTTTCACTCACTCACCGCAGGCAGGTTGGTGGTCTTTCTGTCTTCTACCGACTCCTCTCCGGCCTTGCTCCCCCAGCTCTCTCTGTGCTCTGTCCCCCCAATATTCCTTCAGGTCGCACAAGATCTGCCTGCAACCCTCTTATGGTTAAACTGCCAAAGTCTAGGCTCTCTGCTCACCTTCACTCTTTCATTCCCCTTTTCTCCCGCCTCTGGAACAAACTCCCCCACTCCCTTCAATCCCACTCCTCCCTCCAGGTCTTTAAAACAGCTGTTCACCACCATCTCTTATCTTCCCCCATCGAAAACCTTGATCTTTTCTACCCCCGGTAATTCACCCCAGAGTCCTTGCAGTGTTCATATGTTTTATTCCTCTCCCACCTCCCCCCAAGTCCTCCCTATGTCCCTGCTCTCAAATGTTGTGTTTGTGTCCTTCCCCCTCTTCCGCCTCTCTTTTGTGTCCTTCCCCCTCTCTCCCCATCTTGTCTGCCGCTCCCCTTGTTTTTTGTGTTTTGTGTGTCGGTTTGTCTTTTTGTGTGATTAATGTTAGCTCTTTCACGAGCCTCGATCTTGTATACAAAAAAAAAAAAAAAAAAAAAATCCAGATCCGGCCTATCAGTGGGATACAAAACAAAGTGTACAGCCTGGTTTTAATCTGCCAAGTGTGTCGCTGCTTATGCTAGCATACGTCTGATTAATTGTTGTAATCTATTGACAAGTTCAGAGCTTTGTGTGATTGTTCTCATTCCTAATTATTTCACCTGCAACCGTACCATAGAATAGCTTTTTAGGAATGTTGCTGTTTAAGAAAGGCATTCGGACAATGTGGACTGGAAAAGCACCTCGTTTATTAAATAATTTGGTGTGATATTTATTATTATGGATATCAATTTGTAATTCTAAAAAGGAAACTGAAGTGGAAGTTTGGTTTTCCTTTTTTAATTCAAGTTCTTTTGGATATATACACAAAGAATTAAGTTAAGCACCCCTACACAACGAATTAAGGTAAGCACCCCCTAATATATATTCTTTGTGTATATGTATACATTGGCATATATTCTAAGGTATGTGAGATCAAATAATGATTGGTATGACATTAGCAATTATCCATTGATGAAATGCAGATGAGTGCACTCGTAGGGTTGAGTTGGGTTGAGTAGTGATCCGATCACGTGGGTCCTACACACGTTATTGACGCAAAGATCGCTAGAGGTCTTCTCAGAACAATGACTGTACGTTAGAAAACATATACGTCATCCACACTGTCCGTGATGGACCTATAGCTCCATACTTAAATTGAGGTGAAAATATGCCTAAAATTCCCAAAAAATTTCACCTTAAATTATTCAGAATAAAATAATGAAAACGGCATGATTGTTATGTTTTTATGTGACCATAATATCACTTCTCCAGAAAATATAGCAATAACATGGGTATATTACACTGTTTTGACGACAACAAACTTGTAATGTGCGAGGTTGTAAAAAAACGGGGGGGGTGCTTAACTTAATTCTTTGTGTATATATAATCATAAAGCTGATCAACTACAAATGCATCATTAATTGCAAACAACTCATCAATGAACCTGAAGATGTTTCCACATCTTCGTGCATTCGTTAGCTTATTCCTGCACATTCTGGACCCAATCGGACTCATACATGTGCACAAACAAATTTGCAAAGAAAGGGGCTGGATCCGAACCCATGGGTATGCCCACCGTCTGCTGGAATATTTTGTTGCCAAATGTAAAGAAACTGTGAACGCACGCACACACACACACACACACACACACACACACACACACACGCTGGTCCATGGGGACCGATTGGTGGTATGACCGTGGCTGCTCTGCCCTGACGAATCCAGGCAGCAGAGAAGAGTCGGGTTGACTTGGCCCTAGACTTACGTTGGAAGATACAACCACCGCGAAGAGGCATCCCCGATAGTTGAATGAGAATAGTTTTAACTGTTGGGATAACAAAGCTTCCACATTTTTAAGTTGAGGGTTCATAGAACATGCTACCCTCCGCTGTGCTCAGGTTTAATATACAGGACGGCCTTGCTGCTCATGGGGGTTACATTTTTGAAAATCCCCATGAACCGCAAATCCGCAAAATTATGCGGATGGAGTAAATAGGGCTGGAGACTTCAACTTTAAAATTTGTCCAAACTGTACTAATTAACATGTTTGTGCATTGTTTTGTGTTGTTTAATTTCATGAATAATAGTTATTAAAAACATAAAATGAAGTACTTTTTTTCTAGTATTAAGACCATGAAATAAAGTTGATTTCCATGAGTTATTTTAATTTTTTTATGCAGCCTATGGCTGCTCGTTGCATCATTGCTGGGAGTGTCGCTGATGCAGTGCCCCCTGAGTTAAGGTCGTAAAACTAACCTTTAATAGCAACTGGAATATAAGTCCCATCGCTTTGCTGATGGGAATACTAATCTTATAGATAAAGATAGATTTACGTATGCACGTGAGAATTTTTGAAGTCACATCGGTCCTCCCCTCAGTGAAGCACCATGTCACATCAGGCCACCACCCCATATGTATGAGGAATACATTGCGGAGGGAAGAGGGAAATTTTACAATTTTTGCTTACATAATAAATCGATGGTATAGTGTTTTGACCGACAGGTTTGAAGAGAAAGTAAATTAATATTAACTTTCACCCTTTAAAAAACATGTGAACAAATTATTGAAATAGCTGTTTTTTGTTTGTGTCCTTTTCTCACCTGTATTGCAAGTAGGGTATTCTGCTTTGTGATGCTTTAGCAGGTGGTGTATATTCAGAAATACTGTTTGACAGGGCGATATATTACTTTTGTATGAATAAAATGGAAATGTTGAAGGTTCACCAAATAGTATGGGCACGCACCTTTTCATTGATTTTTTTTTTCCAAAACCTTGCCTTTTCCACGGCTTCGTGCTTTGCTGGATTTTTCAAGACTATCGTCTTTCGACACTTCACCGATACATTGCGTTCATCCAAAAATTTTAATCTCCCCACCATTTGGAAAATTTATACAGCTGTGTATTACACCATTGTGAACTTTAGTGACAGTTCTAACTTTAATCTTCCTTATCCCCACCCCCCAGAGGTGCATGCACGACAATATTGGATGTTGAATATTTTGAACTGCTAATCATGATGAAGTCGTTTGTCAATACAAACCTAGGCTTTCATTATTGAGCATACGGTGGAGTTTTAGTTTTAACGACACTGGATGGACTAGAATCTCAGATTGCAGATTCAAAACCGTTGAAAGATAACATTATTAAGGAGTTAGATTCTCATCTTCTGGAAACTATGCTCGTCTTGAGAAATACCACGTGGTGCTATTGGATTGTCAATACAAACCTTGAATCGTTTATGGCTTTTCTGAAAGTAGATAATCTGCTTGCCAGTTAAACTGGTCTACATGTGGGGCCAGTCTAACACTAATGGCAATTTAGTATCGGCACTAGCATTTGGCCGATAATATGTAGTATCGCAAAAAAAGCATTCTATCGAACTAAAAATGTAGCAAAGCACAACTTACAAATGAGAGCTTTAAAGCAAAACAAATGATTATAAACAATTATGGTTTTGCACATCCTGTAATACTTACCAACATTTACCGTCTCATAGGGAATACGCAGAAACTTGTGTCAATTCATTCCAATAGATTACCACATGTGCCACAGTGACGAGCAATCGGTGTAAAGCTGTCATTAGAGATGTCAGTTCAGTGGACAGCTGTCATTGACAATTCATATGGGTGAGGGAGTAACTCTCTTGAGTGAGGGCACACAACGTACATGAAGAGACACTGCAGTTGTAGCCGCAGAACCATTCCTTTGGCACCACTCACTGTATCTTGATGGACAGATGGGCTTGGATATGTCAAATAGATGGGCTTGGATATGTCAAATGTGTCTGAACCTGGCCTGACTTTCTTAAAATCTTCTGAAATGGAACCAGTCAGGTTCACCTATTATTTATTTCTATCTAACCCTGATCTATTCTGGGGAGACGGGGCGGTGGAATTATATTTGAACGTCCAAATCCATCAGTCCGATCTGTCTCTCTCATCAATCCAAATAAATCCGAAGCATTTTTTTTTTTTTTTTGCGATCGTTTGAATCCAATCCAGGTTTGTCCAAAAATGTCCGAGCCGTTTATCTACTCTTCACTGCTGATTGAACAGAGACTGGTGTCCAGGAAATTGTAATGTTGCAGATCGGGATGTATGCGGAAACACAAATTCCCATGTTTTATAAGACTAGGGCATGCCCGTACTATATATATATCTAAAATTATATCCCCCCCCTCTATTTACATGAAATGGTTTGGTCCAAAGCGAACGGCCTGTGAGTACGGTGACAACCCCCCCCCCTCTATTTACATGAAATGGTTTGGTCCAAAGCGAACGGCTTGCGAGTACGGTGACAATCCCCCCCCTCTATTTACATGAAATGGTTTGGTCCAAAGCGAACGGCTTGCGAGTACGGTGACAATCCCCCCCCTCTATTTACATGCAATGGTTTGGTCCAAAGCGAACGGCTGCGGAGTTTGGTAAAGAAATCGCCATAGCTCGGTAACTACTTGTCCGATTAATATGAAACCTTGAAAAGGCACATCCTCGGGTCCCCAGCAATATACCTGGCAAGTTTCAAGTATATCGGACCCGTGGTTGTCGAGAAACAGCGGTCACAGACAAACATACAAACATACAAACATACACACAGAGATTACTGGAATTATAGATAGATATCATAGGACCTTTCATGTTTCCAAACGTATATGACAGCCTGTACGATGTTGCCTCTGATGGTGGTGTATATGAAGAGACATATTCCCAAGTCATGAAATATTTGAAGACATGAAATGCCCAGTCTGTTCTGTATCCAGGGGTTCTTATTCTGTTTAGAATTTAAATAAAGCTTGCATAATTTGGAGGTCAGGAGGTTACCTACTTATTAGTCCCCTACCGGTGTACACCGGAGGGGACTATAGGTTTGCACGCCGTCCCGTCAGTCCGTCAGTCCATCATGCAAAGAACAGTTTTCCGGACTTTTTTTTATAAACGCTTAATGCTAATGATTTCAAACTTGGTACATGGTTTCCTCATGATAAGTTACAGATCAAGTTCGAACTTCACGACGTTTCGATCATTTTTGACAAAGTTATGGCACTTTGAACTTTGGGAATTCTGATAATTCTGATGATCCTTAACTCAGTGCCATTTTTAGTTTTAATTTCCTTTAAAAACCAATTTCTCTGCAATAATTGGACCGATTGAGATCAAATTTTCACCATAGGAGGGACTCGGTCTGTAGAATATGATAATGGTAATTATGACGTCACAGGTCACGTGGTTCGGCCGCCATATTGTTTTTCGTGAAAACACGAAAACCCCTTTTTCTCTGCAACGGGTGAACAGATCGAGGCCAAACTTTGCAGGCAGAATCGCATACCCATGACGAACAAAAAAGTCGCGAGCATGACGTCATGCGTCACATTGTTTCAGAGAGCATGAACCTTTAAAACCGAGCTCCTCCCTCATTTTTGTTCCAGTCGAGGGGAAACTTCACAAATCTGTTCAGCATGTCGGTCTACTAAAATGTCATTTTGGAATTTGCGATAGGGCACGTGGTTTGGCAGATATCGTTAATTAAACAAAAATATTAAGAAAAAAAAAAGGATATCTCTTGAATCGCCAGTACCTCAGACCGTGAGTTGGTAATAATTTATATAATTCACACAGTGCAATACGTGCAGGCCGCTGCACGGAGCGACGTTGCGGGCTTATCAACGAGGCGAGGCGTGACACACGTGTCTCAGCATACCTCAGATCAAGTTTGAAAACCAGCATCAACCGTGCATAAATTTGCATATTCGATCATTTTTGACAAAGTTATGGCACTTTGAACTTTGGTAGGGGACATGTATTGCAGCGCAATACTCAGAATGCTTGTTTTTCTTCTTTTGTATTGTATTTACTTCTTTTGTATCTTTTGTTTTGTATGCAGCACAAGACTGTGGGGTGGCATAATTAGCTGAATGTGAGTCTGTCGCTGATGCAATGCCCTCTTGTAGATTATGGCAGGAATTTGTAATCCATTCAGGGTGCCGGTGATAGCTCGCCGACTCTTCGTGAAGGACACCGTGTACCTTTAACATCCACCAACTGATTCCGGCAGACGGGAAGCCCAGTTTAACGTTCATCTTTAACGTAACGGGACAGCACGCACATTGATGAATCATCCTGCCTGTGAAACACCATGATGACAGTTTATAGGAGTAGTTGCGTCGGGATTCAAACTCAGGCTAGACAGCGTAGAGGCGAGTGTGGCTAGACAGTGATTATAAACCTCTAGGCCATCCTGTCAACCTTCGTTACCTCCTGAACTACCTTGAGTTGTACATATTTACTTTATGGCCTATGGACAAATTTTGGTGCTGTCAAACATGTACGTTTGAAGCATTTGGGTATTTTAAAGTTGTTGTTTCTCAGAATTTGTGGTTGTATTGTTGTAACTTGTTGTGTTTTTTATGTACATATTAGCAACACTTTCCTTTATAATCCATTAGAGAAATTTTACCATTTTTCCTCACGCTGAGGTTGGCAGATCTTACTGCTGTTGTATTTTATGCCATGAATTATATGGTATATAATAACTGATCTCTTAGAACAGCCTAACAATAAAACTGTCCTTGCAATTGAGACACCTATTCAACATGCACTCACTTTCTTGCCTATTTTTGAATACTATTATATCTCTTTCCCTATTTCTGGTAGACTGCTTTGTAATTGTACTGCCACAAAAGCTTTACAGTGCCTTATGGGTTGCATGTCACATGATCAACCCAATTTGCATTCGTGGCTTCAGAGCAATACAAAATCCAATATCGCAAGTGGCTCCTAACAAGATTGAGTGGGCGTATTTTTCCCCCTATACAGGATTGAGGCTCATGGAAGAGCGAGGTGGCATTCCGCAGAAAGGCAACACAAAACAGTGGGCCATGGAGCCACAGTTGAACACAACAAGCAAAGAAATCTCCAAACACGGAAAGAGCAGAGAGTAAGCGGAACAGTAACCCGTGAGTAAGAGGTTTGGGTTAGGAGGGTGGAGGACTTGGTTGACCTGAAAAGGCAGTGCACCACTTCTTGCTTTTGAAGCCTTTGAGGTCAGAGTGTGATTGAACAGCCCCACATGAGTTATGTGAGAAAGTAGATATTAAAGATTTGAGGTTTTGACGGTTCAACCAGGAGATGGATTAATGGAAAAAAAGATCGTGTGTTTCGGAGGAGCTCGAGATCATCAGAGGGATCTCGACCGGATGACAGGCAGTTAACAAAAACCAGGCCACCAACCTTTTTGATGCCATTTCAGCACCTTTGAATGACTTGTTCGTTCTTAATTTCATATAATCTATTGGCATCTACTTTTAAAGTGTTCTTTTCAAAAAAAAGAAAGTAATTAAGTGAGCTAGACTGACCCATTTGATGAAATGGACGAATTGCTCATTATCCAAGCAATTTAAGTTTTTCAGAAAATGGTGTTGAAATGCATTTATGAACTGTTCCAAAAGGAACCTCATCCCCCTTACCTTTCCTTGTCATGTGGTATCGATTTTGAGGGACGATGTGGTCAAATATGCTCCGTACTTTATAACCATCATTTAAGCAAAACACAATGTCTTTTCAGTGAGAGTGCTCGTCCCAAGTCGACTACAACTATTACTTTGAATTGCTCATTATAATCATATTACTCATTATTTATATATATATATATATACATACATACATACATAAACATATACACATGTATATGTAAATATATAAAATATATTTTTTTTTCTTTCTTTTTTTAAACCTCGAATATGCGAAGCACCAATGTAGAAGCAGGTCACATTTCATAACCCGCGAGTACGCGGGGTCCGCGAATGTGGGGACCGCGAATGTCAAGGTCCCACTTTATTATAAATAAAAAGAATACTTTATTATTATAACATTAGTCGGTATTAACAAAACCATAAAATATGTACAAATATGAATAAAAAGAATAATTGCTTCCTTTCCTCCTCTTCTCCTACTTCTAAATGGCAGTGGTGGGAGATAATATGGGAGGAGTTTCATCCAGCTGCAAAATTAAGCCAGAGTAAACAGTGCTCATTGGCTCAGGACTTGTGCATACATTACACACCATAATGGTGGGTCTGTTTACTCGGCGGGCACTGTACAATATGGATTTTCTTTATATATATATATATATATATATATATATATATATATATATATATCGTAAAACTTTTCTCGAAAACAAACCTTTCTCCAAAAGACAAACAGATCTATAACGAATCGGCATTCAATGAGACAGCGTTTAGTGAGTCATTACTCTATTCCCATGAAAGATTATAGATGTTCTCTAAAAATACTACCTCGTTCAACTGGTGACGTTTATAAAGACCGGTGTGTCCTGGGGCCGGGCTCTTTGTTTACCAAAACAGCCCAATACACAATTGGCTTAGTGAACATGTGCATCCAAGATTAGTTTGATGAAAGCGACAACCATAGAGTAACTATCATTCATGAAAAATGCAATGTACAAAACAACTCGTTACATGGCAAAGAACAATCGCAATGGCATCAATTGAAAACACTTCATTGACAGGACAAGACATATTAACGAGAAGCTTATGACAAACAGCACCAGACAAAGTATTTTACATTTTAAGCAGCATACTGTCTGCAGCAAGTAGTTATGATGGACCCAGCAATCGTAACCGACGAAGCCCCAACATCTCAGGTGGCGTATAGAGCAATTCCATGATCTAACTAGAACGGCACTCAGTAGAGAGCACACCTCCGCCAGGTGAACAGTTTACGTTTTGTATCAAAGAGTAGACCAGAAAATCACAATACAGAATCACATTTAATCAAAATCATCCGTCCACAACTTTTTGAGATATTCTGCTACGTATAGTTTTTGGCCCCATCACCCAATGGTGAAGAATCACTTTAAAAATTCTAGTAGCCGGATCAGAATCTGGATCTTCACCAAAATCTAATCATTTCTTCCTTGTCACATACCCTACATCTCTGCAAAATTTCATCCTAATCAGTCCACAACTTTTTGAGATATCCTGCTATGAATTGTTTTGGCCCTATCTTCTCCCAATGGTGAAGAATCACTTTAAAAATTCCAGTAGCCGGATCAGAATCTGGATCTTCACCAAAATCTAATTATTTATTCCTTGTCACATACGCTACATCTCTGCCAAATTTCTTCCGAATCCGTCCACAACTTTTTGAGATATTTTGTTCACAAACAAACGGACAAACGGACAGACAAATGAAAAATCGGTCAGAGACCGAGAACTTGCCGGAATGTACTTTTTTTTTTTTTTTTGATTTGTCAACCACTCCCCGCCATCACGGTCGTCTCTCCAACGCACAATCCCACGAGATATGCGAAAAGGTCAACCCAAAACCAATTATCTTTTTAAGATTTGCTTTTGTTAAGGCTTTTGTGTTAAAACAAATATAACGGCCGAACCACGTGACCGATGATGTCATCATTATTTGTTTTCTAAACTAATTTATTCCTAGATTATGCTCAAGAAATTTCATCTAGTTCGGATGAAGTTTGTACTTGTTGAATTATGACGTCATAATGGAGGCACCTATGACATCATCATTAACATATTTTATTCCCCATGGAGAGTTCTTTACAAAGCCATGTCTCAATATTTTCTCTTCAGCACTTTTTTTTTTTTTTCTTTTTTTTTTTTTGTATACTGAATCGAGGCTCGTGAAAGAGCTAACATTTATTTCACAAACAAATCAACCAGACAAACAAAATATACAAAAAGAGGGAGCGGAAGACAAGATGGGGGGGAGAAGGGGAAGCACACAACCACAACATTTGAGAGCAGGGAGAAGTGTGGGAGGGAGAGGGCTTGGGGGGAGGAGGCGTGGGAAGGGGGGGGAGAGGTATAAAACACAAGGGGACCGAAATTAGCGGGGGTAGTAAAGATCAAGGTTTTGGATGGGGGAGGATAAGAGATAGTGGTGAACAGCTGTTTTAAAGACCTGGAGGGTGGAGTGGGATTGAAGAGAGTGAGGGAGTTTGTTCCAGAGGTGGGAGAAAAGAGGAATGAAGGAGTGAAGGTGAGCAGAAAGTCTTGATTTTGGCAGTTTAACCATAAGAGGGTTGCAGGCAGATCTTGTGTGACCTGTAGGAATATTTGGGGGACAGAGCCCAGAGAGAGCTGGGGGGGGGGGGGGGGGGGGCAAGGCCGGAGAGGAGTCGGCAGAAGACGGAAAGACCACCAACCTGCCTGCGGTGAGTGAGTGAAAGGCCCTTGGAGTTAACTTCATTGCAGGAGATTCCAATGATTCTGAAAGCTTTGGTTTCAACAGCGTGAAGACGAGCTAGGTGTGAGGCAGGAGCACCAGACCAGAGGGGAGAGCAGTAATCCATAGAGCTGCGGATGAAAGCCTTGTATGTGGTGAGGAGCTCAGGCGTGCCAAGGAAGGACTTTGCACGACGGAGGATGCCCAGTCGGCGACTGGCTTTGGAGGCCAGATTTGAAATGTGGTTTTCCCAGGAAAGATCATGGCGAATAGTGAGACCCAAAAGCTTGAGTGACAGAACTTCTTGGAGAGGATTATTCAGAAAGTGGATGGGAGGGTTGTCCAGTCGGTCTTTTCGGAGAGACATCGTAAGAGTGTGAGATTTATCAGGATTGAAAGACATGTTCCATTTGTTTGCCCAGTCTGTGATTTTGTCCAGGTCTGCAGAGAGTGAGGAGGCTGCAGACTGCCGATCTGAGGGATGAGGAATGGAGCTACAGAGAGTAGAGTCATCAGCAAAGAGATAGAGAGGATTTTCAAGAGAGTCAGAGAGATCATTGATGAAGACCAGAAAAAGCACAGGGCCCAGAACACTACCTTGGGGAACTCCAGCCTGAACAGGAAGAGGAGATGAGAGAAACCCATTCAGGGCCACACATTGACTACGACCAGAGAGGAAGTCCGCCAGCCATGCGTGGAGATTTCCATGGATACCAAAGGAGGAGAGTTTGGTGAGCAGAGCAGGGTGCCAGACCGTATCGAAGGCACGTGAAATGTCAAGGGAGACAGCTCTAATTTCCTGTTTGGTGTTGAGGACCCCCATCCATTGTTGAGAAAGCAGAAGCAGCATGTCCAGAGTAGAGTGACCAGGTCTGAAACCAAATTGATGATCAGAGATCAAGCCATTGGAGAAGAGGAAAGATTTCATATCTGAAGCAATGATGGATTCCATGACTTTGCTGATAATTGGGAGAAGGCTGATTGGTCTGTAGTTGCTAGGATCTGTTTTTGCACCTTTTTGTGCAAAGCGGTGATGTTGGCTGATTTCCAAGTAGATGGCAGATGACATTGAGCAAAAGAGAGGGTGAAGAGAACAGAAAGAGGGAGTGAAAGAGCGGAAGAACATGATTTTAGGACCCGTGGGCTGATGCCGTCAGGACCAGTTGCAGAATCAGAGTCGAGGGTTGACAGAAACTTTTCCACCTTGTCAGGAGGAAAGGACACAGAGTCCAGGAGCAGCTGGGTACGACTGGGTTAGGTGGGTACAGAGAGGGATGGGTTTGGGACACAAGATTTAGAGGCAAACACAGAGTTTAGGCATTCAGCTTTTTCACGTGTGGAGTCAGCCGTTAAGCCGTTTGAGGTGAGGGAGGGGATGGAGGGGGAACAAACACCAGAAACAGATTTGACCAGACGCCACCAGGATTTGGAAGAGGGAGACAGATAAGAGAGTTTGGTCTTGAGAACGGTGAGATATTGTTTCCTGGCTCTCCTGAGGGTGGACACACACTTGTTTCGGGCTTTGTGAAAGGAAATGAGATTTCCTTCCGTTGGATTTGCTTTCCAGGAGACGAAAGCAAGTTGTTTCAGGGCAACAGCCTCACCACAAGATTCCGTGTACCATGGACGGGAGGAAGGGAATGACAACTGAAGACGAGATGGGATAAATCTGTGCATGAGAGAGAGCAATTTACTTTGAAAGAATTCCCAGGATGAGTTGATGTCAGAGGGGGTAGAGATGGGAGACTAGTCCAGATGATTGATGGCTGCTTGAAGACCGTGCCAGTTGGCCTGAGTGAAATGCCAGCCTCGTCGACGCTGACGAGGCTCTCTGAGAATGGTCAGAGAGATGTCCACTTTGACAAGCACATGATCAGATGAGCCGATTGGAGCAGAAGAAGAGCAGCAGACATTTTCAGGGAAGTTAGTCATAACCAAGTCCAGAAGAGAAGATGCTCCGTTGACTGAGATCCGGGTCGGGAAATTGACAGATTGTGTCAGTCCCAGTGAGTCGCAGAAGTCCTTTGCTGAAGAGCCATGGCTGGTGAGAGAGGTACCCACACCCAGCCAACTGGCATGGTGACAATTGAAATCACCACATATGAGGAAGAGAGAGTTGGGATGGGTAGATAGAAGTTGGTCCATATTATCAGACAGCGAGATGTAGATGGAGTCATCACTGTTTGGTGGACGGTACAACACACATATGAACAAAAGGTGGGAGCGAAGGGGAAGCCGTAGCCAAATGTATTCCTGGGGGTGAGGTGGAGAGACGGCAGTGGAGGGCGAGTGAGGAAGAGTTTTTTATAAAGATAGCAACCCCACCTCCAGGACGAGGCTCAGGTCTATCATACCGGAGGAGGGAGTAACCTGGGAGAGATACCAAGGCATCAGAGACATCATGAAGGAGGAAAGTTTCTGTTAAGCAGATCACATCTGGTTTGTCAGAAGCAACCTGTATGGAGAGATCAGTCAAGTTTGAGCAAAGGCCCCGGATGTTTGAGGTCCATACCGTTAATGAAGAGGAAGGGGGAGCATCGGGTACAGAACAGGGGGGGGGGGGGGGGTAGGGTAAGATGTGGAAGAGGAGGAAGAGGTAGGGAGAGCTGTTGAAGGTTTGTCAGAGATTTCAGAATAGCTTGGAGAAAGGGAAGAATGGGGCGGATAAAAGGTTTGATGGAGATTGGGTGAGGCACAGTGAGGTGTTATTTGAGGAGGGGGAAGAGCGAGGCAGAAGGTTGGGGGAGATGAAGGTGAAAGTTGGAAGTTGGAAGGGGGAAGAAGCAGGGAGGATGCTTTGAGGAGGAGGGGTGAGAGGGGAGTCTAGGAGGGGAGGAGCGAGGGAGAGTCTCGGAGGGGAGGGGTGTGGGGGGAGTTTAGGAGGGAGGGGAGGGAAGGGGCAAGGGGGGAGATTTGAAAGGGATGGGTGATGGGGAGGATTTGGAGGGAAGGGGGGGATGGGGAAGATTTGGAGGGGAGGGGTGAGATTGGATTTTGAAAAGTGTACGATTCATGGGAAACGAACATTTTTTGCAAAATGAGTTTGAGACCTTCGAGTCAAAAATACGTTTGAGGACGCTGAAGGAGGGGTGGAGTTCTGGAGAGTTTAGGGAATGTAGAAAAGAGGAACTGTAAGAGATGGTATTATTTTTTTTTTTTGGAATGAATAGATTTGGAGAGCAAGACGAAAGCATCCTTTTGTAGGAGAAGAAGAAAAAGGTGTTATAATATATGAGAGAAAATAGTTGTTCAGGGGAGAGATTATACATTTCTAACCACGTGATCGCGAACAACGTGAACGAAGAATGAACGAACAAATAAGAACAAATAAACGAATTAGACCTGGGAGGGGAAAAAAAATTATTATTATTATTATTTTTTGAGTAGAGATATTAAACAAGGAGATATGGGGTGAACAACTGGGACGAAACAGAGAACGAAAATAATTGCAGCGCGTTCGACGAACCGCTGAGAGAAAAACAAAACCACAAGGTCGGAGACGGTACGGTAGCCTAAGCCTACGAGTACTAGGCCTCAGAATACTCGATACGCATTAACCGATGATTGTGTATACATGTACGAAAAATTTGCACCGAAAATTTTCCTAAAGATACGCTATAGGTACAAACACCGAAAGATAGATACAGTCTCGACAAAAACACAATTGTGAAAGATTACTTAGCTTCGAAAGCGTGACCGCATGGAACAGCTTCGAAAAGACGTGACCTCGCCGTGATCTCGCGAGATCTCTCACTTTCGGAGATATGGAGGTGCAAAGTTTTTCGGTTTTCCCAAGATGGAGGCCGAGCCACGTGACCGATGACGTCATCATTATTTGTTTTCTAATGTAATTTATTCCTAGATTATGCTCGAAAAATTACATCTTGATCGATGAAGTTTTGTACTTGTCGAATTATGATGTCATAATGGAGGCACCTATGACATCATCATTAACATATTTTATTCCCCATGGAGAGTTCTTTACAATGAGCCATGTCTCAATTTTTTCTATTCAGCACTTTCGGAGATATAGAGGTGCAACCTTTTTTCGGTTTTTCCAAGATGGCGGCCGAACCACGTGACCGATGACATCATCGTTATTTTTTTTTCTCCGCCAGTTTATGCTGACATGGCACTTAAGAACTTGCATCTTGATTGGATGAAGTTTTGTACTTGTCGAATTATCAAATTATGACGTCATAATGGAGGCCTTGGGCCGAGACCTAGAGAGTTAAAAATTGGGCACAGTCTATTCCAGGTCAAGACAAATATGTGTGTAAAGTATGGCGTTTCTATGTGCAACGATGTCGACGTAGTACTGCGCACAGACAGACAGACAGACAGACAGATAGAAACCAACCAACCAACCAATATACTTGCCGGAATCTTTTCCGGCAAGTAACAAACAGACAGGGGTGAAAACATAACCTCCATCCACCTTTGGTAGCGGAGGTAACAAGTCGATGTTGATCATCACCCTTTCCTACATTTGACTTCGTGTCACAACACCCCATGAAAAACACCTCCACAAACTGTTCAACCACTAATGACTTGAAAAAATATATAATGTCAGGCAACTAAGGCTCTAAGTCTGGATGTATTACTAGCTGGAACATACAATTCAGTTGGTCCAACACCCACAAACAAACTGGTCAACTTGTTAACCTGAGGAAGAAAAATGAGGAAGGCACCACTTCTGCAGTGACTTTATATGAGCAAAAAGGTGCCAACGTGAGCTTTCGTCCCTTGCAGTACCAAAGGTCAAATTGGCTTTCCTGAAGGAGTGTGCTGTAGTCCCTCTTGTCCAAATTACTTCTACTAGGGCATGCCCGTACTATATCTATATCTAAAATTATATCCCCCCCCTCTATTTACATGAAATGGTTTGGTCCAAAGCGAACGGCTTGCGAGTGGTGACAATCCCCCCCCTCTATTTACATGCAATGGTTTGGTCCAAAGCGAACGGCTTCCGGAGTTTGGTAAAGAAATCGCCATCGCGTGCACAAACGCGCAGGAAAGCGAATGAATCGCAAATTCGTTTTTATTAGTTGTAAAACATAGTTTAACGCCAACATAGTTTGCAAACGTGAAATAAATGAATACGCTCTCAAATGTGCCATCCGAGGCAGAGTGTGCCCGCCACGTTCGGCACACGCGATCGTTCGCTGCTCTCTGATTGGTTGAATCGTTTTTTGGACATAGCTCGGTAAGTAATTGTCCGATTAATATGAAACCTTGAAAAGGCACATCCTCGGGTCCCCAGCAATATACCTGGCAAGTTAAAAGTATATCGGACCCGTGGTTGTCGAGAAACAGCGGTCACAGACAAACAAACGTACAGACAGAGATTACTGGAATTATAGATAGATGAATCTATCACAAGGTTTAGCCGAACTATTATACGCCTTGCAATTGTGTCCATAAATTTATCTTGCATAAGTTCATCTGCTCATCAGGGACAATTGCCGAAGAACAGAGCCAGTACATTTGCATATATATATATACATATATAATATATATATATATATATATTATATATATATATATATATATATATATTTATATATATATATATATATACATATATATATATCTTTTGCGTTTTCGGTCTTTTTGAAGTTGGTCAAAATGGTCAAATTTTTGGGTCAAAATGCCCATTTTGCACTGGCCTTTTAAAACCAATATCAAGACATCACGTGCAGCTCATTAAAATCATCCCGTACCCCTTGGCTAATCACTGACAGTCAAAACGGCTGTTCAACAGCTGTGCTATGAAGTGACCATTGAAGGTTCAAGTGACCAAACGTGACCGTTTTGTCTGGCAGTGAGGACACTATTGTCCACAAATAAGTTCACACATTTACTACACGCAGTGTTATTGTTGATATTTAAAGGTTTCAAAGGTGGTAAGTTTCTTTTGCGTTTCAGTATATATATATATATATATATATATATATATATATATATATATATATATATATATATATATATACACACACACACAGTGGAACATTGACTTACGAGTGCACCAACTTACGAGTTTTCCGAGATACGAGATATGAGCCGTCGCTCGGGCGGTTTATTGCTTTGAGATGCGAGCCGAGATCCGAGTTACGAGCTTACGCCACCCGCCACCAGGTGGGTTCCGGTCACGTGGTTATCTTGCCGTGCAAGCATATCTGCCGTATATC
>NC_136262.1:163013543-163068543 GCF_964187855.1 Myxine glutinosa
ATGACAGTTTATAGCTGGGCCGAGATTTGAAACAAGGCCAGACAGCTTGGAGGCGAAACTTTGTTTAAAGTCAGGAGTCTCTGTAAAGTGTTGCCAGCAAAGTACATGGGAGGTTGTGCTTTTCGTAATAGCTCTGATAAGTTATCTCATCTCTGTGACGCAGTCACTATGGCAGTGGATTTAACGTTACCCTGTAGCCATTAAAGAGGTAGGGGGTTAAATCCTCCCTCAGTTGTCTGTCATTGTGTACGGGCGGAGATCAGTGGGAAACACCAGGGCGGGCATCACTGGAAACAGACAGACTCACAAATTTTGCTTCTTCACAGTAAGGTGAAGACAGTTCAGACATGACAAAAGTATTGATCATTTAGTACAACAAACATCTGAAGCAATTTTTAAAAGTAAAATCTAATCAACTATATACTAACTAACTATACAAAATCGTTAAACTAAATCGCTCACGAACCTTGACACAACTTGTAACAGGTGTGATGTGATAACGACAACGGTGTATCATTCCTCTTGCTGATAAAGTATTATCTGGTGTTCCATTCAATCTCATTCTTTTTGATGGCTGACACAATTTTTTCCTTTCATTAGAGGCCTATTCTCAACACAATCGACATATTTGCCGAGAGACAATTACAGTGCAGAAGCTTTTGAGATTCAGCTGCGATCTGAAGTAACGACTCAAAAATAAAGCCTGTTCACGGAACTGTAGGTCCACGATTTAAGAACCTTTCTTTGGTTTTTTATAAATAAGAACATTGCAACAAATAAATTTGCAACTAGAAGGGCACTATGTAGAGAGCATACCTCCGCCAGGCTGAACAGTTGACGTTTTGAATCCCATTGATAGGTCGGATCTGGATCCGGGCCTGAACCAAAACCTAATCAGCTTGTTCTTGTCACCTAACCAACTCGTGCACCTAGTTTTGTCATAAGTCGTCCACAACTTTTTGAAATAGCATGCTATATATCGTTTTTGGCCCTATCACTCAATGGTGAAGAATCACTTCAAAAATTTTAAAATTATCGTATCCGGATACTATTCGGATCTTCACCAAAATCCAATTGATTTGTGCGTGTCACACACGTAACATATCCACAACTTTTTGAGATATGCTATATATCTGTTTTAGCCCCATCACTCAATGGTGAAGAATCACTTAAATACGTCCGCTGATCCGAATTTTGATTTGAATCTTCACCAAAATCGTATCAATTATTCCTTGTCACACCCCCGACATCTCCACCAAATTTCGTCCAAATCCGTCCATAACTTTTTGAGATGTCGTGCTATGTATCGATTTTGTCCCTATCTCTCAATGGTGAAGAATCACTTAAAAATTCTACTAGCCGGATCAGAATCCGGATCTTCACCAAAATCTAATCATTTCATCCTTTTCACATACCCAACCTCTCCACCAAATTTCGGCTGAATCCGTCCGCAACTTTCAGATGTTTCTATAATCTGATAATGACGATCACCGTACTTTAGGAGTGAATGTCAAAAGCGACTCATCCATCATGCATATACTCTTGGATTTACCATCTCATCCATCAGGTATTTACCATTGTTAAATGATAAATGCACCATTTATTGTGAATGAGTGATGCTTCTGCTGTGCACCTGCTCTTTAAAAGGGTGCTGAGCTTTGTTTTCAAAACCATAATAAAACGCATTTCTACCGATGGTATAGAATATATTAAAAGTATGTGTGGTTTTATTTAATTTTTATTGTAAATAACGTTAATTTGACCTTTGATCTCTCCGGCATTATTTTACATTCCAAGTACAACAGAGGGTAAGATCCATGCTTTATCCGACCAATTTGAACTGGAAGCAGTTCATAAAATTAAAGCTTGAATAATTTTGATCGAGGACAAAATGTTTGCTTCCCATGCGATTAAGGAGCCGACAAAACAAAAGACGAGTGTTTGTGTGCATTTGATGAATGTGTAGCTCATTTTACATTGTTAAATTAACCCATCAGGATTGACTTTGTTGGCATGTTTTTCCATGCCTGCGCTGCTTCTTTGAAGCTGACTCTCCTTGAAGCCACGGCTTGTAAAATTTTGAGTACATTTAAATGCAGTTTGCAAAGTTTCATTGTTTGCAATTGCATCCACTGCCTGAAGTGATAGTTTCTATATTGCAGAGACTGCACTTTTTGTTGACCGAAGGCTTGTGCTTCTAAATTGACAGTCGGTAAGAACAGTCATTTGTCTGCAAACTGTTCTCAATCTTAATACTTGTTTGTTGTACACCGCTCCTTTCCTATGCCATCTCCAGGCGCTGCATATCGTCATTGCCAGCACCGAAGGGGGTTCGGCAATGACGCACGCTGAAAGGGAGTACTCAGTTTTCACTCCAGTTTCTTGTTTGCTTGTTTGTTTGTCCGGGCGATATCTCAGCCATCCTTTGAGCTAGGAAGCTGAAATTTGGGCACAATAGTGAGCAAGTGATTTGGCTATAAAGGATATTTTGGATTAATTGATTAGGAATGGGAAGGGGGGGGGGGTGAGTTAAAAAAAAAACACATGGACATTGCTAGGACTTCCAGGAAAGAAGTCGGTATTTCAAAAAAGTGGATCTGGGGTGAATTAATGGGGGTAGAAAATATCAAGGTTTTGGATGGGGGAAGATAAGAGATGGTGGTGAACAGCTGTTTTAAAGACCTGGAGGGAAGAGTGAGTGGGATTGAAGAGAGTGAGGGAATTTGTTCCAGAGGCAGGAGGAAAGAGTGAATGTGAGCAGAGAGTCTTAATTTTGGCAGTTTCATCAGAAGAGGGTTGCAGGCAGATCTTGTGCGACCTGTAGGAATATTTGCGGGACAGATCACAGACAGATCAAAGACAGAGCTGGGGAAGCAAGGACAGAGAGGAGTCTGTAGAGGACAGAAACACCACCAACTGGCCTGCGGTGAGTTAGCGAAAGGCCCTCGGAGTTGGCTTCATCGCGGGAGATTCCATTGATTATTTTAAAACACTATATCCAGCTTATTACTTTCGCAATGTTTTATTTTTATTTCTGTGCTAATTTGTCAGGGATGTCATCCTCTAAAATATATCTCTTTAAAAAAATGTTATGATTGTGTGCGCCTTTAAACTTTCTTTGTATAAGATGAATTGTAATACTGGCTACCACCGGGTGGTGTTATACGACACACTTTTACATAGAGAGAGTTGGGGTCCCCCCCACTTAAATGCCCTCCCAAAGATAGGTTCCCACGACACAAAACATACTTGGGGTACCGTTGGGCAACATGCAAAATTTAGTTTGATTTGTTTCAGTGTTCATATATGCTTCGAAAACTAAAGAAAACTAAACACACACACACACACACACACACATATATATATATGTATATATATATGTATATATATATGTATATATATATGTATATATATATATATGTATATATATATGTATATATATATGTATATATATATATGTATATATATATGTATATATATATGTATATATATATATATATATATATATATATATATATATATATATATATATATATATATATATATATGTATACAAATTCATTTTTATAGTACAGATGATTATAAGTCGACACCCGTGGAAGTGCTTGCAAAAATACCTATTCGTGTGTTGGCATCTTAGCGTGGTTTTTTGCCTTTGAAGACTGTATTTGATGGCTCTGATTCTTTCTCCCCTCTTCAAACTTTGGCCAAGTCCAATGCATTTTTCCAGTATATGCCCAAGCTGTTTATTTTTCTTCCACTCCCTCACGTGTTTACAGTGAGGCATGTCTACAGAGTCATCTGTGGTATTCTTGTGCATCGGTTATGCTCCTGCTTTCTGGCTTTAAGGACCCTCAGAAATGCCAGATGGCATGCGTACGTTGCAATTGTGCCGGCAGCCATCACATCTGTACCTCCCCAAACAATTATTTGCCCATGAGGGAGCATCCTTTTTGCGTGGCTGGAGGGAGTTTCTATTAATTGTAACCAAGGTAGATATGTAGAGATGTTTCTTCCATTATATTTTTAAAATATTTTCAACTTTTTTGTTGTCGTCTTTCATGAACAACTAAATGTTAGGGGGTATTTTAAATTGCAATGTCTCCAGGTGTAGATGCCATTTGAATTGCAAGCTCTATATAAAATTGGACTTGTATTTATACTGTATACTAAATATTGTTTGAAAATATGAATGCCAATCTCAGGCTCATTGGAGTATGAGGGTGCAAAAGGTGTTTTTTTTGTGGAAGGGCAGTGGTTGGGATTGACTGCAGACTTTTGTAATGAATGCATTATCCTTCAAAGCAGACCATTTAAATGTATGCTCTTTGGGAGATTCTTTGCAAATTAATCATTCAGTTATGAGGTTGCATTTGGTTCTGTCTTAACTTGAAATGAAAACGTGTGCTGCCTTGACTTCTCTTGACAAGGCCCTAAGACTATGTTTTTCATGCTTCGGTAAGTGGATTGTTTGTTTTATGCCAAAATGTTGGAAACAACTTGATGTAAGATAATCTAGCTATAGCCTTCAGGGTCCTTTGGAAACTTGTTCAGAATTGTAAAAAATTGTGAGTTGGGCAGAAACCGTCTTCAGGTGAATATATATTTTTTTTTTCCAAAAAGAGACATTATCGCCAATACATTTGGTGTCAGAAAGGGGAAAAGTTGGTTATGTCTCGTTATCATATTTTCAAGCGGTGAAGCCGCTTCAATATTTGGCTATGTGCTTTCTTCCATCCGTCCGTAGGAAATGAAGAACTTTTCTAACCCACTGTATTTAATTCTAAAGCGTTCTAAAGTGTAATTCTAGAGGGTTCTAAAGAGTAATTCCAATGGATTCTAAAGGGTGATTCTAAAGTGTAATTCTAGAGGGTTCTAAAGGGTGATTCTAATGGATTCTAAAGGGTAATTCTAATGGATTCTAAAGGGTAATTCTAAAGCATTCTAAAGTGCAATTCTAAAGGGTAATTCTAGAGGGTTCTAAAGGGTAATTATAATGGATTATAAAGGGTAATTCTAATGGATTCTAAAGGGTACTTCTAAAGCATTCTATGGTGTAATTATAGAGGGTTCTAAAGGGTAATTTTAGAGGGTTCTAAAGTGTAATTCTAGAGGGTTCTAAAGTGTAATTCTAGAAGGTTCTAAAAGCTAATTCTATTGGATGCTAAAGGGTAATTCTGAAGCATTCTAAAGTGTAATTCTAGAAGCTTCTAAAGGGTAATTCTAATGGATTCTAAAGGGTAATTTAAAGCGTTCTAAAAGTAATTCTAGAAGGTTCTAAAGGGTAATTATATTGGACTCTAAAGGGTAATTGTAAAGGGTACTTCTAATGGGTTTTGTTCATTTCTCGGCTTTGCCTCTTTCATATTAACAATTGCACCCGTGTCCGCTTACAAACCGTGAACTCTTTCCTTCGGATATGGGTGCGATTTTTAATTGTACGAGTAAATCTTAAAGTTGCATCTGTGTGCATCAAGTGGTCTTGTTATTGTGTCCTTTTTTAGGCATAGATTGAAGCTGATGCTAGAATTAAAATTAATTAAATCATTTAAAAGAAAAAGAAAACTTTAGAGGTGGTGATTTTTTTTTTGATTAAATGACCTTTTATGTAAAATGAGGAATTGTGTTCTAATTTAGAAACCTTAAAGTCAAAATACTATTACCTAAAGGACCAATCATGGTGCTTTATCAATATAATTGAATGCTGTACACACAGACCACAAAGCATTGTCAATTGTTATTTTGTTATCACCGTTTAGGTTAAAAAAAAAAACGATGTACCAAAGACAATGATGTCTTCAAAGTTGCTGATTGACCTGGTACAAAATTTTTCATTTCTTGCAATGCATTAAAACTTTATTGTTGAGGTATGGCAAGATTTTGTTTTCAATAACCAGACTCGGGTTTGAGCGTCTGCTCTGAGTCTGAGAGATTGGTGGTTCAAACTCCGGCCGAATCATAGCAAAGACTTTTAAAATGGTACGTGGTGCTTCTTTGCTTGACGTTGTGCATTTATAATTAAAGGATAAGAGCACAGACCATTCACAAAGGTTGGCATCCATGGGGAGGAGGAAATTCCCCCTTAGGAAATTCCACGCTTAGTGTGGTGAAAAAGGTGGCGCCATTGTTGAAACGTCGTTGGTACCCAGTGCCCCGAGAGGTGACAGCACTTCCCCCAAGCTCAGTGGATCTATTTGTCACGTCTAACAGTTCCGTATTGTTTCGTGTATTCGTCTGTTTCTCCATGTGTGTGTGTTTATGACAGCTCCACTGTGAGCTGTAGATCCTGTACAAGGAGAATAAATATAAATTTGCATCAAATGAAAAATCATTGGGTCGATCACGATCGGACACTACTGACAAACTTTTTCCATTGTTCTCTTCTCACCACCGCTTCAGGGAGGTCACGCCTGTTGATTTTGGTGTCACGTTCCAGTATATCGATGTAGGTTGTAGCGGGTCGTCCTCTTGAGTGGTGACTATCAGAAGGTTCCCAGAAAAGTACCATCTTGGCCATCTCTCGATCACTTCTCCAACAGTGCCCACTGAACCTGAGACGTTTCTGGAGTAGTGACTCTGGAGTGACAAAAAATACCTTACCTTAAAGAGCCTATTTCAGTCCACTTCAGGACGAAGGACTCCCTCATCTCGTATTGATGGGTGTTTTGGCATACTCGCAATTCTTGCCAAGTCCAGGTTCACCATAGTGTGCAGCTGTGGGAATCAAAGTCGCACGATTCATTGGAGAAAAACAAGTCTTTAACCACTTGACCAAACAGGCAGCTTGCAATATCATTCTACCTTGCAAAAGGGAGAAAGGGATGTCCTTTGACTCTCAAGCCCATACAGTATTTCCCATTTAGCACTACTGAGGTGTCCCTTTGATAGATCATGCTGTGTCAGTCAGCAATGTTGATGTTTTATGTTCAGACATCGATTTGCATTGTACACAAAGCAAAAGAATAAAACCACAATATTCACATTTGCTATTTCGCAATGAGCTTGTTCAAAAATCCAGGCATGTCGGGATGTTAATAAATTATTTGACATGCTTTGCACGGCTTGGATGGATGTGACACTCAAGCAATATTGTGGTGGAATTTTGCCATAGCAAACCCCTTTAGTGCTGTGCTTTTGCAACCTTCCCGTGGCTAATGGCTCGAAGTTGAAGTACTAAAAAGATGTGTGAGCAGTCTAGCCTGGGGCTTGGCTGTGAAATGAGCTTCTTTTCTGGATGGAGATGGTGGTGTTCATCTTGCTGCAGCCGCAGTTATAAGGATGCCCTTTATCGGCTCGAAATAGCACTTGCAAGTGAAAAATGTAGCAGATTTTAAAATGTAATTTTGGGTGAAACAATCTTATGTGCAGATTTTTTTCTTGCGATATCCTCCTCAACTGTGGAACTTGCTGCCTTTTAAATTTGGACGGCTCTATCAATTACAGTCTTAAAATGTCTCAAAATTCCATGGTCTTCAGTGGCTCTTTCTTAATTTTCGCTTTATTACGTCCTCCGCTTGGTTGTAATCCCCATTTGTGGATTTCAGAAGGTGGATCAGAATCCTCCCAGGCCTCTGCTTATCCACCTCCATTTCGCTAAAGGATCAGGTTTTAAACATCTAGTTGGGAAGTCTTGTTATTCCGGTATCTTTGTTCTGATGGTTCTTTTCAGGATTGTCACTGAAACCTGGACTGCTTCCAATTGTAGTTTGTTGTAATTTTCCCTGGTGTAGTTTTCAAGATCTGTGTGGTTCTTCTTCATCACTCCCGTTAATCCAACGATCACTGGCACAATTTTGGCACTGTTCAACTTTCAGGTTCTGTTGCCATCATTTCTCAGATCCTGGTGCTTGGTAATTTTTGTAATTTCCACATTATTTAGAGCTGCGTTCTGCAACCTTTTTAGCCCAGGACCCAATAAAAAACCCAGGCATCCAGTCGCGACCCATCGAACCCCCGCTCCCCCACAAACCGTCACGGAAATATCGATTGCTTATGACGTTAATATCTTGGTAAGGGTTCGGTTCATCATCTTTGTACAGTAGTACAATTCGTAATTGAACAATAAAGCAAAGTGACGACAATCATACCAAACACTGTCCTTATTTTGTTGTTATTTTGTACGGATCTCCACGACCATAAGGAGAGAGAGAGAGAGCGAGAGACCACGCTCCCCTTGAGAATGAGCAGCGACTTCGATCACAGACACCGCCCACTTGATATTATTGTCAGTCAATCGGGCGTAAACTCCCTGCCTTGTTAGCAGCTTCGGAAGAGATTAATCCGCCCCTATGATGAATCCGGATGAAGATTTAATGAAGAAGATGATGATGAAGATTATGAAGAAGATGATGAAGATGAAGATGAATCTCACAACATTCATTGGCGGTGTATCTTTTGTGAAATAGAATAAAACTTTAATTATTAAAGTGACACGCCAAGATAAGGTGTTTGAACTTTATTTTAATCTTCATCGTGAATAGATGATGAACTTAAAATTTAACATGAACTGATAAACAATACAAGAATAACTTTTACTGAAAAAACCCGATATGCATCTGAACTTATATCCAGGTTCAATGTTCCGTTATCATGAACAACATTAAATAAACAACTTTCACTGATTAAACCCGAAAGTGAAACTTACAAGCCTAATTCAAATGTTCCGTTCGCAACATTGTAGATGTGGATTATCCACATCAGTGTAATGGTTGATTTTGCATATTGGCTACGAGATCATCGATTCGGCTTTGAAGCGGCGACAATGCGATTCTCAGGTTGGCACACAGGGCCACTGTCTCCAGTTTGTTTCGATACTTGGACTTCAGATATGTCACCGTTGAGAAACCTGCCTCACACAGCCACGTCGTCGTGAATGGCATCAGGAACTTCACCGTGAGATGTGCAATCTCTGGGTACTAGACACTGTCAGCCAAAACTTTACTAAAGTGTCCTTCCTGAACAGTCTCAAGTGTACCGTCGGACACGATGTCGATCAAGTCCTCTTTCAATCTGTTGGACAAGTTGCAGCACTGCTGAACGTCGACTGAATAAGGGTCTCGGCTCCACTTCTTCTCCACGCGTGGATCAACAGGAAAGTATTCGTCAAATCAATTTGCGCAGGTTCACCAGATGTTCGACGATGACATCCTTAATGTCCACACGTTCCTCAACACTCTTGCTGAGCAGATCATCCAGGTTTTTGAACATGTCAAATTCATCATTGGTCTGTACTCTTCTCTTCCATAGATCGAGCTTTGACTTGAACGCCGCTATCTTGTCTTACATTACGAACACGGATTTCGCCTGCTTGTTCGTTTTGCCCTGGAACGATATGTTCAGATTGTTCAATAAGTTGAAGATGTCGGCCATGTATGCCAATGTTGCGATAAATTTGTTGTTTTTGTAGTAGACTGCCAGGTCTGACTGAGCCACCTCCAAGAATGCGAGGACCTGGTCGCGAAGTTCATACAATCTTGCCAAAGCATCTCCTCTGGAGAGCCAGCGAACAGCTGCAAAATACAGCACCGTGGTGTGTTCTGCATCTTGCTCCTTACACAGCTCTGCAAACAACCTCAAATTTAGGGCGCTCTTCCTGAGATGGTTGATTGTTTTCACTGCAATGTCCATTACTTCGGCAAGTCCAGGTGACATCTCTTTCGCTGCTAATGCCTCGCGGTGGAGGAAGCAGTGGGTCCAGCTTGCCTCTGGTGCCACATCTTGGATGAGCTTAATGACACCGCTGCGCCGACCTGTCATTGATGCCGCACCATCGGTACAAATGCCAACACAGTCTTCCCACCCGAGGCTATGCAATGCGATGTGTTTGTTGACGACTGCAAATATTTCTGCGGCCGTGGTCTTGGTCTGTTGCTCGTCACATGCCAGAAGATCCTCCATAAAATCATCGCCATGCCGATAACGAACAAAGATGAGGATCAACGCCTTCTGTGTGATGTCCATCGACTCGTCCAACTGGATGACAAACTTGTTGGCCTCTAGGTTTGCATACAGTTGGTGCTTGATGTCTTCGCCCATGTCTATTATCCGTCGGCGAATCGTGTCGGCAGAAAGCGGATGGTGCTTATCTTGGAAGCCGCCGTCTCTCCAAGCACTTCTCTGCACATCGCCTTGGCGCATGGCAGGATGAGTTGCTCTGCAATACAAGATAAATAAAATAACACATGAACATTTTTCACTTTATGATTAATCTTGATTTTGTTCCAAGGCAGTGGCGCACAACATGGGGGTCGTTTGGTGTTTTCCGGGGGTCATGAAGGGGTCATAAATAACATATCAGTTTGTTGAGCCCATTTTTAGGAACCTAACAAAGGTACATACCACACACAGTATTTTGTTCGCGTATGCACGTATGTCATGACCCCCAGGTTAAGAACCGCTGTTCCAAGGCATTATAAAAATTCAATATGTACGATGTGATTGCCGTACGTACTTTTAAAAAAGAGGCAAAGTTTAAGAATGGCTGTATTGCAACAAACAATAAAACTTACAAAGTTGTGATATACCAAACGTATACATGGCATGAGTAATAGTAAGCAAGAACCCGACACATCAATATTCTAAAGACGAAATGAAAAACTAAATTTAACTATACTTACAGCGCCATGTATTACTTTATGAACCAACAAACCGCCAATGCAGTGAAATACTTTTACGAAAAAAACCAAAAAACCTACCCGCAATAGTGTACGGTTTCTTTTCTTTGGCTATCTTCTCTGCCACCAGGTAGCTGGCTTTTGGTCAGTCCCTTCGACGGAAAAACAGCCGAACTCATTACTGACTTTCTGTTGTTCATCTCGCGTTCTTTCCGGAGAAAAAACTCCTGCGACTTGTTGACATGATCTCCATGTTTCTTCTCGAGGTGCCGTTTCAGCTTTTGGGGCCTGAGGGACTCGTTGGCCAACACGTCAAGGCATATCACACACTGTGGTCGATGAACATTGTGCTTATCGATATTCAAGGTGAACCCATAGTTCAGAAACACAGGCTGATACTTTCTAGCCATGGCGAGTACCTTACGCTCACAGCTCAATCTTTCGAATGAAAAGCAATGGACATTCGCATGTCGGAAACTAAACGTATGATCTGACTGACCGGATGCACGTGCGGTACATCGCAGTACATCGGTACAGCGCGGTACATTGCGGTACATCGGTACAGCGCGGTAGAAGAGTCTACACTATAAAGTTTGTGTCGGCGTTCGTTTGATCTCTGTTCTGTTCAGTCGGGAGAAGTAAATCGTAGATAAAGTTGTTTTTTTCCGCGATTGCTGAAACGATCGTGCGACCCATTGAAAATCCTTCACGACCCAAACAAACTTCACGACCCAAACACCCAAACAAACCCAAACCCATAGGTTGCGGAACTTCAATTTAGAGGAAATTTGTTGGGTACTGACTCCTCAATTAGCAATGACCTTCTTTCCTTTTTTGGTATCTGAATACCATGTCCAGTTGCAATGCTTTGGTTTCTGTTCACGCTTAGATGGTTAGGTCATGTACGTGAACACTACCTCCTCGTTTTCAATGATTTTTTTGATTTTTTTTTGTTTATGTTTCCATGATTTTTCTGAGTGTGATATTGAAGTTTGCACACATGCGCTAATGGATTACTCAGCATACTTTGTTGTACCTTTTTGGGTACAGCTGCTCTGACATGTTTTCTTTTTACATCTTGAGAAAAGGTGACCTGCTTTCTGTTGCAGAACCTTGCAGAACCCACACCTGTGTGATTGACTTGGTGCACCATTTTCTTAAATCCATTGGGGGTAGTGTCCATGGGGCTGACAGGATGGCCTAGAGGTAAGCACACTCGCCTCTAATCTGTTTAGCCTGGGTTTGAATGCTGACCCTAGATCATCACGTTGTTCCACAGGCAGGGTCATTCGTCAGTGTGTGCCGTCCCTCGGATGGACGTTAAATGGGGTTCCCATCTGCCAGCATTCGTTGGTGGACGTTAAAGACCCCATGATGTCCTATGCCAAGGGATGGTGAGCTATCACCGGCACCCTGGCCAAGTTCCAAATTCTTGCCTTAACCAGCAGAGGGCATTGCATCAGCAGCACAGGCCAATTCTCAGCCAATTATGCTACACCACAGCCTTGTGCTGCAGACGATTCATGCAGAGGAAGAAAGTGTCCTTGGTTTTGGGCATTTTAGTACAGGCATTTTATGAAAAATAGCTGTGCATCCTCACACAAATTGCAACAAAAACAAACAACGAATTTTGATTCCTGGATATGTCTTCTATAACATGAAAAAAGTCTTAAGGAATTGTCTGGTGGGAAAATTATGAAAATCATCAATGTTTAACCCTACCAAAAACGGATTTTTTTTTGCCTCAAATCAGTGTTCTTGCATGGTTGTTCAAATGACTTATTAGTATATACCATGCTTAATGTTTGGTGAAGAGGTTTTAAATCAATGAAGAATTAAAGTTTATAAAGAAATTCAGAACGTTGTCGTCGTCGTCGTCACTCCCATTGAAAATTGGGTCGCCACGTCAAAATCCAAGATGGCCGCCTCCATATATATGTCTGAACCTTGTGAGCAGAATATCTTGAAAAATAAACGAACTATTAACTTCTAATCTGGTGTGTGGGTGTATCTACGCATAAGGACGAACGCTATTGAAAATTGGGTCGCCAGGTCAAAATCCAGGATGACCGCCGCCATGTATGTCTGAACCTTGTGAGCGAAATATCTAGAAAAAGAAACGAACTACTAACTTCTAATCTGGTGTGTGGGTGTATCTACGCATAAGGGAGAAGGCTATTGAAAATTGGGTCGCCACGTCAAAATATAAGATGGCCGCCACCATGTATATGTCTGAACCTTGTGAGCGAAATATCTAGAAAAAGAAACGAACTACTAACTTCTAATCTGGTGTGTGGGTGTATCTACGCATAAGGGAGAACGCTATTGAAAATTTGGTCGCCACATCAAAATCTAAGATGGCCACCTTGCGTCTTCCACTTTGTCACCTCACATCACTTCACCGACAGGGGACCTAGGCATAACCCTTGTTTTTTGGTCTTCTCCAGTTTATTTTTTTTTAAATCTTTCTGCGCTTTGTCATTCTCCCAATTGTTGGTGTATATTTGTTGATATTAGGTGTGTACACAGCTTTAAAAACGACTTTACTTTCCAGTACACCTGATATTTTGTTTTATAATTTCCCACAAACTTTGTTTGTATGCAGGATATCTCAAAAAGTTGTGGATGGATTTTGACAAAACCTGGTGTATGAGTTGGTTAGGCAACAAGAACAAGCCGCTTTTGATTTTGTTTCAGGTCACGATCCAGATCCAGCCTATCAGTCCGATACAAAACATAAAACTATTCAGCCTGGCAGAGGTATCTGCTCTACCGAGTTCTGTTCTAGTTACCTCCACCACCGAAGGTGGATGGAGGTTATGTATTCACCCCTGTATGTTTATCTGTCTGTCTGTCTGTCTCTGTCTGTGTCTCTCTGTGTCTGTCTGTCTGTCTGTTTTTGTCCCCCGTCGCACCGCGGAGCTAAAGGGGGACTATGGTTTTCTCCTCCGTCCGTGCGTGCGGGCGGGCGTGCGTGCGTACGTGCATGGGTGCGTGCATAAGTGAAGGACCGCATTCGAATTTGGTGTGTGGGTGCAACCCACGTCAAAATCCAAGATGGCCGCCGCCATGTATGTCTGACGCCATGTATGTCTGAACCTTGTGAGCAGAATATCTTGTAAAATAAGCGAAGTACCAACTTCTAATCTGGTGTGTGGGTGTATCTAGGCATAAGGAAGAACGTTATTGAAAATTGGGTCGCCACATCAAAATTCAAGATGGCCACCACCATATATATGTCTGAACCTTGTGAGCGAAATATCTTGAAAAATAAGCGAAGTACCAACTTCTAATCTGGTGTGTGGGTGTATCTAGGCATAAGGAAGAACGCTATTGAAAATTGGGTCGCCACGTCAAAATCCAAGATGGCCGCCATGCGTCTTTCACTTTGTCAACTCGCATCACTTCACTGACCGGGGACCTTGGCGTAACGCTTGTTCTGTTTGTGAACAGAATATCTCAAAAAGTTGTGGATGGATTCAACCAAAACTTGGTGGACATGTTGGGTATGGGACGAGGAATTGTTGATTCTGTTTTAATGAAGATCTGAATCTGGATCCACATACGATAATTTTTAAATTTCTAAGTGATTCTTCACCATTTAGATATAGGGCCAAAAATGATATATAGCACGATATTTCAAAACGTTATGCATGATCTATGACTAAACTAGGTGAATGAGTTGGTTAGGTGACAAGAACAAGCCGATTAGATTTTGGTTCAGGCCCAGATCCAGATGTGACCTATCAGTGTTTTACGGCCTGAAGCACACCAAGCCAAGCCTTCAATCACATTGTTTTTTTTTATGTATGATCACACGAAAAATCTCTTCCTCCACATAAAACAAAGAAGGGAGAAGAGAGTGAAAAACCAGAGTAGGCCAGTCCAAGAGTATTTCGGTCCAAGAGTAGGCCGGTCCAAGAGTAGGCCGGTCCAAGAGTAGGCCGGTCCAAGAGTAGGCCGGTCCAAGAGTAGGCCGGTCCAAGAGTAGGCCGGTCCAAGAGTAGGCCGGTCCAAGAGTAGGCCGGTCCAAGAGTAGGCCGGTCCAAGAGTAGGCCGGTCCAAGAGTAGGCCGGTCCAAGAGTAGGCCGGTCCAAGTGTAGGCCGGTCCAAGAGTAGGCAGGTCCAAGAGTAGGCAGGTCCAAGAGTAGGCAGGTCCAAGAGTAGGCAGGTCCAAGAGTAGGCAGGTCCAAGAGTAGGCAGGTCCAAGAGTAGGCCACCAAGGCAGGCCCAGCAGTAGGCCCCAGTGCAGGCCCCGCACGAGAGGGTAGGAGTAGGCAAGTCCACAAGTAGGCCCCAAGGCAGGCCCAGCAGTAGGCCCCAGGGCAGGCCCAGTGGTGGGCCCCAGTGCAAGCCCCGCACGAGAGGGTAGGAGTAGGCAAGTCCACGAGTAGGCCCCAAGGCAGGCCCAGTGGTACGGCAGCAAGAGTTAGATGAAAGTCACCCTTCAGGTGGAGAGATTGCAGCTGGAAACTCTACAACACCCGAAAAGGCACTCCGCCATGAGCCCTCCTCCAAAATGGCCACTCTCTCTCTTCTGAATCACCTTCCTGGCCTCTCCCCTGCCCCACAGCCAATCATAGGCTTTATACACATGGACCAAACCACTTGGTCTGACACACAGGGGGGTGGGTGGGGGGGGGGGGGGGGGAAGAAGAAAAAGGTCACAGACCGTAACACAGTGGGATAGAAAACATAAACTGTTCAGCCTGGCGGAAGTATGCTCTCTACCGATCGCCGTTCTAGTTAGAACTATATTTGTTGCTGTTTCGATTTTATGTGTGGCATCTTTTATTCACACTTGTTCTTGGAATGTTTTTGCAAGACGAGTTAGAGATACATTTTCTTGCCTCTTGCTTCGTGTTTGGTACAAATTGGATTCAGTAGTCTGTATGCTGGGTGAGCTTTTCCCTGTGGTGGTTTGGGTATGTGTTGGACATTGAAAAGCTATAGAGTTATTTTCTTCATTGTGATTACTTTTTATTTGTGGGCTGGCGGCAGCACTGCCTGACCCCACATCCCAATATGTACTTTAAAGCTGCCTTTGGTGGCCTCAAAACGGATGTCATGGCCATCATATGGTAGCTCAAAACGTTGCCCAGATTCTGCTTTACCTTCACCCAAAATGTGGGGCCTCCACTTGCTACGATTCGGCCATAAAAAAAAAACGTTCAAACACTTGAAAATATTTAATAGATAGATTGTAGTAAGGAGACCAAACTTTTCCTTAATTGTAAGAATCTGTAGGACTGTCACAAAGTAGTCATCAAGTGCTACATCACAGACAAAAGAACATTGTTGCTGCCATTTAAGCAGTTTCGTGGCAGATGGTTTGCCATTGCAGTCAGTGCAAAGCCAGGTAAATAGTTTGACCATGATTCAAGCACACAGTGGTCCAGTCTTTTTGAAAGGTACTGTTATTTATTTGTTGAATTATTTTTACATCCATCGGCCAATCATGGGCAGGTAAGATAGGATGCCTTACTATATGGACCGCCAGTTTTTAAACCAGGTCTATTCTGATTTAGATCAAATCCAGACTAGGCAACTTGAAGGCAAGTGCTCCACAACCGACCCATCCAATAGGATGTAAAATACAGCAAGTTGTTTTTTGTACTGCATATTAGTAGCAATGTGTAAATGTAAGGCCAGAAGAAACTTTTTCTATCTCAAATAATGGCCCACAGATGTGCCATGATGTGAAGCACATTGCTTTGTTCGACAAATGTTTTCTGACTTGTTTTGGCCTCGACAGATTTGACAACTTTGACCTTGACGATACACTTATCCTTCCATGTAATTTCTGAATGGCGAAGCAGAAATGCCTTTTGCAAGTGTTCTTGCAAGATGGCAAACGGTGTTCTCGATTTTCGTATACTAGCAGAGTTACCCGGCGTTGTGTCGCTCAATAAATGCTAAACAATGTCACTGATCGTTATGAACAAGGCCGTTTATTCGAGGCACGGATCCACCAGCATATCTCTGACACCATCAAGATGGCGTCCCTCTCATCTCTCCCACAATCCCCTTCCACTTAATAATAATAATAATGCATTTATTTTATATAGCGCTTTTCAGGAAGCCCAAAGACGCTTTGACAGAGTGCAAAACATAATGCATAGCAAAACATAAAAACAATTGCAAAAAAGAAGAATCAATAGGGAAATATTCAAAGCACAAAGGAGGGAGAAGGAGAGGAGATAGTCAGGGGTTAGATGCTGTGGGTTAAATGTTGAATGCAGTGTTGAACAGGTGGGTCTTGAGTGATGTTTTGAATGTGGTGAGTGAGGAGGAGTCTCTGATGGTGTGAGGTAGCGAGTTCCAGAGGGTGGGAGCAGCGATGGAGAAGGCCCTGTCCCCCCAGGATCTAAATTTGGTCCGGATGGGGGAGGTCAGGAGGTTGGTACCAGCAGAGCGGAGGTTGCGGGTTGGAGTGTGTCTGGAGAGGAGGTCAGCCAGGTAGGATGGGGCCAGGTTATGGAGGGCTTTGTAGGTCAAGAGGAGGATTTTGTACTGGATTCTCTGGGAGATGGGGAGCCAGTGAAGCTTGTAAAGGACGGGGGTGATGTGGTCACGGGTCCGGGAATGGGTGAGTAGACGGGCAGCGGAGTTCTGAATGTATTGGAGTTTATTGGTGATTGTTGAGGGTGAACCATAAAGGAGGCTATTGCAGTAGTCCAGACGGGAAGTGATGAAGGCGTGGATGAGGGTTTCTGCAGCCACGGAGGAGAGGGATGGACGGAGACGGGCGATGTTTTTCAGGTGAAAGAAGGCTGTCTTTGTGATCTGTTTAGTGTATTTGTCGAAGGAGAGGGTTTGGTCAAAGATGATGCCAAGATTCCGGATGTGAGGGGAGGTGGATACTGGGAAACCGTCGATGTTGAGGGCAAAGTTATGGGTGGACTTGGTGAGCGTTTTTGGGCCAATGATGATTATTTCAGATTTATCACAGTTAAGTTTGAGGAAGTTGATTTGAAGCCAGGATTTTATTTCAGTGATGCAGTTTGTCAGGATAGAGTGGGTGGCGGTGGAGATGGACTTGGTAGAGATGAAAAGCTGGATGTCATCGGCGAAGCAGTGGAATTGGAGACCATGACGGCGGATTAAGTGACCGAGGGGGGACAGGTAAAGGATGAAGAGGAGGGGGCCAAGAACTGAACCTTGGGGGACACCTTGGGGGAAGGGAGCAGTGGGGGATTTGCAGTTATTGATGGAGATGAACTGACGTCTGTCAGAGAGGTATGATTTAATCCAAGAGAGGGCAGTGCCGGTAATGTTAAAGGTGGTTTCAAGTCGGGTGAGGAGGATGGTGTGATCGATGGTGTCAAAGGCGGCGCTGAGGTCGAGGAGGATGAGAATGTTGAGGTTGCCAGCGTCAGAGGAGAGGAGAAGGTCGTTGGTGATTTTGAGGAGAGCAGTTTCAGTACTGTGGTTGGAGCGGAATCCGGATTGGAATGTTTCATACAGGTTATTGGCAGAGAGGTGATGTTTGAGTTGAGTGGCTACAGCGCGTTCCAAAACCTTTGACAGAAAGGGTAGGTTGGAGATGGGTCTGAAGTTATTTAGGGTGTCAGGGTTTAGTCCAGGTTTTTTCAGAATGGGGGTAACAGCAGCAATTTTGAGGGATGGTGGGACGATGCCTGTAGACAGGGAGGAGTTTATTGTTGCAATGATAAGTGGAGAGAGAGCAGGAAGGGAGGCCTTGACAAAGCTGGAGGGGATGGGGTCAAGAGTGCAGGTGGCAGTTTTCATTCCGATGAGGAGTTCAGAGAGGTCAGTAGGGGAGACTGGGGAGAATTGAGACAGGGGATGGCAGGATAAGGGGGGGCAGGTGGTTTGAGGGGGAGCGGGTGCGGCGGTGGTCAAGCTGTTGTAGATGTTTTCAATTTTGCGTTGGAAGAATGAAAGGAAGGAGATGCAGTTGTCTATTGTGAATGACTGGGTGGTGGTGTTCAGGGGGCTGAGGAGTTTGTTTATTGTAGAGAAGAGTGCTTTTGGGTTTCCGGAGCCAGAGTGGATAATTTGAGAGTAGTAGGCGGAGCGGGCGCGGGAGAGGGCATCTTTATAGTGTTGTATGTGGTCCTTGTAGGCCTGGGAGTGAACTGTGAGACCTGTTTTATTGCGGAGTCTTTCAAGTTGGCGAGCACGAGTTTTCATCAGGCGGAGTTCAGGGGTAAACCAGGGAGCAGAATGGGTGAAAGAAACTGTTTTGGTTTTTATAGGCGCAAGTTGGTCAAGGCAGGAGGAGAGAGTGTGGTTGTAGTAGTCAGTGAGGTCAGAAGGGGTGTGGAGGTCAACGAAGGGAGAAGTGGACATTTTTTCAGAGAGGGTCGATGAGAATGAGGCAGGTGAAAGAGCGTTTAGCTTACGGAAGTTGATAGTGCGATAATGCCTTGGTGCTGGGGTGGGGATGTTGATAGTCAGAGTGATGGCTAGGTGGTCAGAGAGAGTGAGGTCGGAGCCAGAGAGATGGTGCAAAATTAGTCCAGTAGAGCAGACAAGGTCCAAAATGTGACCACGGTTATAGGTAGGAAAGTTGACATGTTGAGTGAGGTTAAAGCAGGTGAGTAAATCAGTGAAGTCAGTGGTTAGCGTGGAGTCAGTGGAGTCCATGTGGATATTGAAATCACCAAGGAGGAGGATTGAGGGGGAGAGGGAACATAGCTGGGTCAGAAAGTAGGAGAAGTCAGACAGGAATGATGGGTGTGGTTTGGGAGGGCGGTAGACAACAGCCATGACTGACTGTGTGTGACCAGAGAGTTTAAAAGCCAGGTGTTCAAATGATGGAGCAGATGAGATGGAGATGAGGTTGGTCTTGATGTCTTGTCGGTGAATAACGGCAATTCCACCACCTCGGCCCTCCGAGCGTGGTTTATTGATGTAAGAATATCCATTGGGTGTGGTGAGGTTGAGCGTGTAGTAGTCCAGTGGTTGTTGCCAGGTCTCAGTGAGACAGAGAAAGTCCAGTTTATTTTCCAGGATGTAGTCGTTCAGGATGAGGCATTTGTTGTTGAGGGACCGGGTATTGAACAGGGTGAGCTTGATGTTGTTTTGTACGGCGGGTATGAATCCAGGTGATTTGGCCAGGGTTCGCAGACAGGAGGTGCGATTTTGTGCGTTGTTGTGACCAGGTGTGTTGGGACGATGAGTGGGAGTGCGCTGAGCCGACCAGAGGATGGGGATGGAGTGACCTGATTGTAAATAAACAAACTTACGACCGGAGCCACGGTGAATGTACCTGGGTCGACGCAGGAGTCCATTCGATTTGATTGCAGAGATGCATGATGGGGTGGAGCGGGTTTTAAGCAGGAGAAGCCTTGCGGCGGAGTACCGCAGAGCCATGCCAGCAGGAGCGAAGGGACGAGCATGAGGCCAAGGGTGAGGAGGCGAAACAATCGACACAACCCACGGGAGTGGGCCCGAGGAAACAGCGAAGGAGCCGAGCAGGTGAAGCCAGGAGCAGAGCCGGGACCATGCAGAGGGCAGACAGGAGTGAAGAGACGAGCACGAGGCCAAGGTTGAGGAGGCAAAGCGGCAAATGCAGCGGCAAACGACCGCCGCCGCTAATCAAGATCACGGCGGCAAACCGCCACCACCGCCGCTGCAAACAATGGGCGGCACAACCCACGAGAGTGAGCCCGAGGAAATAGCGAAGGAGCCGAGCAGGTGAAGCCAGGAGCAGCAGAGCAGAGCCGGGACCGTGCAGAGGAAGACTCAATGGCCAAAAATCCGCCACGACCACCAGGAAAGCAAGATACGGACAATGGTCCAGTCAGAGAAGCGGCGAGCAAGTGACGCCAGCGTCCTCTCACGGCCGGACCGGAAACGGAAGTCTTACATCTTACATCATCATCCCTTCCCAGCAATCCTTAAACATCCGGCAATTCACCAACAACAACAACAACCGCAAACTCGGAAATGATCAAGCACGTAAGAAAGAACACAACATTTTCTCCCCTTGCCCACCAAGTTCAGGTATGGACTGAGGTTACAAAATCCTAAAAATGGCTGGGGTGTTGGTTTGCTCTCTGAGGCTGTTGCAGTGCCCCACAGGTTCAAGCCCTTCTTCTATATCAGCCGTATTACCTGTATTTGTGGGGCACATACCAACTCCCAGTTGGCTAGATGTAATCAAAGGCTGGGTCACAGGGGCCGCCACTTTCCGTAGTCTGCTGATGTGCCACCGAGACCCATCCTGAAGCTGGAAAGTCACTGGTCCAAGCTGTCGGCTCACACGAAGTTGGGAGGATCAGAATGACTGCATCTTGTTTTTCCGATGAGGATATTTAGCTCTCACCCAATCATGAACCTGTATCGCAGGTGGCCTTGATCTGTCCACTCTGTCAAAGCGTTGCTTCATGCGCTGCTGGCTCAGTTGTACGGCAATGCTGGCAGCCTGTGAGGGGAAGCAAGACCCCATGAGTCGAAGCCTGTGCATGGGCAGCAATAGCTCACGCCCTGTCATTAACGTTGCTGGTGAGGCACATGTGGTGGTGTGCTTAATTGCCCTGTAGTGCATGAGGGTCTGTAGTAGGGCTGTTTGAAACGTACAACCTTGAGCTAGGTGCGCTCAAATTCCATTCTTGAGGGTTTGATTAAACCTTTCCACCCCTCCATTGGCCTGTGGGTGGTACACAGCCATGAGGATATGTTTAATTCCATTGATGCTAAGATACGTGGTGAACTCAGCTGAAATGAACTGTGGGCCATTATCTGTGGTAATGACCGGTGGCATCCCCCAACATGCTATCAGTGTGTCCAGGATGTGCATAATGTCTGGGAGGTAACTGATCCCACAGGAACAACCTCATGCCACTTGGAATTTAAATCATATGCGACCACCAGATAGCGTTGATGATGACGGACACCCCAAATTTCTCCACAAATGTCTAGTTGTAGGTGTTCAAAGGGGTGAGACGGCCAGGGAACTGGCTGCAATGGAGGCAATACGGGCTGTCCATCTTTGCCACTGATCAAACAAGCCATACAATCCTTTACCAATGTCTCAATGTCATGGTCAATTCCGGGCCACCACACCAGGTCACGGCAACGTTGCTTGACTTTGACCACGCCCAAGTGACCCTCGTGAGCCACGCTTGGCGCCACTGTGCGGTGTCCTCGCGCCACACAAAAATCGTCCCAACAGAATAGCTCGTCTTTCACCCTGGAAAACGGTATCGGTTCGTCTGCTACTCTGGCCAGCCATCCCTCTGTGATGTAGGAATGCAGTGTACCGCGAAGAGAGTCTTCCTTAAATGCCCGCTGGAGCTCTGGAAGGGACACCACATCATGTAGGGGTCAATGCAACAGTTGTATTAGATCCTGCTCTGTGTCTTCTGGTTCAGAACAAGTGTGAGCATCCATAACTGATCTGGATAAGTGGTCTGCCACAGTATTGTGACATTCAGGGGTGAACTGAAGCTGGAAATTGGCTGGAAATTGTACTGCTGGAGTCGGTCTGACTACGTGTACAATCGGAGTGGCTTGTGTCCCGTGCCTGGTGTGGCCATCAAAGCTGTGAGTGCCTGGTGATCTGTTCTGAGAGTAAAGGGCCGACCATACAGGTACAGATGCCAGCGTTTGCATGCCCATATGCAGGTCAATGCCTCTCTCTCTCTCCCACAGAATATATTTGCTCCATGGGACTCGAGGCACGGGATGCAAAAGCTATGGGTTTCTCCACACCATCCTGCACCTGGGACAAAACAGCCCCCAACGCCGTGGCCGAACCATCACAGGTGACCAATGTGGCACTGTTGTCAAAATGAGCTAAAAGAGGGGCTTTAGTGAGCTGAGCTTTCAGCCTGTGTATGGCTGCTTGACAGGCTGCGTTCCAATTCCAGGAGGCTTCCTTCCTAAGAAGCTGACGTAATGGTTCAGTGATGGCTGAGTACTGTGGCTAGAACCGGATGTAGTAGGCCGCCATGCCCAGGAAGGTGGCCAGCTGAGAAACAGACTCAGGCTCAGGGATGTGGTGAATCAATACGACATTGGACTGGAGAGGGGAAAATCCCGTGAGGTGACAGCTTAAATCCCACAAACTCTATTTTGGGTACCGCAAAAACACATTTGTCACCATTCAGTGTTAAGTTGTGCTGAGCAAGTTTCTGGAGCACTTGGATAGGCAGCGTTCATCATGTACTGAGGTGTTGGGACCATGTACCACTATGTCATCTAATGGCACTTTTCCATTGCACAGAACAGTACGGTACGGCACTGTACAGTACAGTTTGGAGCGGCATGGTAATCCCTGTGTCGTTTTTCCATCGAACAACAGAACCGTGAAAATTGGTGGAGTTATCTGAAGTGACAAAAAAACCGCGACTGCTGTGGTGAGGTAATTACCTCCGCCACCAAAGGTGGATGGAGGTTGTTTTCACCCCTGTCTGTTTGTCTGTTTGTTTATTTGTTTGTGAACAAAATATCTCAAAACGTTGTGGGCGGATTCGGACGATATTTGGCAGAGATGTAGCGTATGTGACAAGGACAAAATGATTAGATTTTGGTGAATATTCGGTTTCGGTTCCGGCTGCTATAATTTTAAAGTGATTATTCACCATTGGGAGATAGGGCCAAAAACGATACATTGCAGGATATCTCAAAGTTGTGGACGGATTTGGACGAAACTTGGTGGACCGGTTGGGTGTCTGACAAGGATGATTTGATTCGATGTTGGTGAAGATGGATTCGGATATGAGAATTATTTAATTTTTTAAGTGATTCTTCACCATTGGGAGATAGCGCCAAAAACGATATGTAGCAGGATATCTCAGTTAGAGACGGATTTGGGCGAAACATGGTGGACTGGTTGTGTGTGTGACAAGGAAGAATCGATTCGATTTTGGTCAAGATCTGAATATGGATGAGTATATGAGAATTATTTAATTTTTGTAATAAGTGATTCTTCACCATTGAGAGATAGGGCCAAAAACTATACATTGCGGGATATCTCAAAGTCATGAACGGATTTGGACAAAACCTGGTGGACAGGTTGTGTGTGTGACAATTAAGAAGCTATTCAATTTTCGTGAAGATTCGGATTCGGATCCAGATCCACCTCGTATAATTTTTTTAAGTGATTCTTCACCATTGAGTGATATGGCCAACCAGGTGGATGTATGCTCGCTACTGAGTGCCATTCTAGTCTCTCATGCGACACTAAACTGTAAACAGCTCCGCAACTATGGAGGAACTTGAAGCTGTGTTTTACTTTTTCGTCGGGTTTTGGTTTTATCTGAACATGAGTTTTTTTTAGCGAAATGCAAAGAGAGAGGACGTGTTTGAGAAGGAAGTGTTTGAGAAGAAGCTGAAAGACACCAGAAAGAGGACAGCTAAAAAGAGAAATAAACTTTTGCAGACAATTATGAAGACTGACAGCGAAGATTTGGGCCTTGTTTGTCGGCCCAAACAAAGAATACAGGTACAGTATGTTTGCCTTTATATGTATGGACGTTTGCCTTTATATACAGTCACATATATGGACGTTTGCCTTTATATACAGTCACATGAAAAAGTAAGTACACCCCAAGTAAAGTTTTGACTTTTTCAACATATGTCAACATACAGCTATTTGATCTTCATTTCAACAATATTGATAGATAAAGGTGATAATATAACAAATATCATGAAACATTTACATTTTGTAGTCCATTGTATAATTTAAATAAACATAAATGCAAATTTCGCATGTGGAAAAAGTAAGTACACCCTTGGCTCTAATAGGTGGGATTGCCCCCTTTGGCAGAAACAACCTCAAGTAGGCGTTTCTTATAACTGTCTACCAGTCTCTGACATCGACTGGGAGAATTTTTTTCCCACTCCTCCATGCAGAATTCTTTCAGCTGTGCGATATTTGAGGGGTTTCTTGCATGCACAGGTCGTTTCAAATTCCCCCGCAACATCTCGATGGGATTTAGATCCGGGCTTTGACTTGGCCATTCCAGAACCCTCCATTTCTTTCTTTTCAGCCATTCCTTGGTGGATTTACTGGTATGTTTAGGGTCATTGTCATGTTGCAAGGTCCACCTTCGGTTGAGCTTCAACTGTCCGACAGATGGCCTCACATTATCCTCAAGCACCCTCTGGTACAATGAAGAATTCAAAGTGGATTCTATGATGGTGAACTGCCCAGGACCTGATGCAGCAAAGCTGCCCCAAACCATAATATTTCCACCACCATGCTTTACAGTTGGTATCAGGTTGTTGTGGTCTAATGCTGTCTTTGGTTTTCGCCAAACATGTCTTCTGGTATTGTGGCCAAATAGCTCTACCTTTGACTCATATGGCCAGAGCACATTGTTCCAGAAGTGATGGTCTTTGCCTAGGTGTTCATTGGCAAACTTTAGTCTTGCCCTGATGTTCTTTCTGGACAGCAAAGGTTTCCTCCTGGCACACCTCCCATGTCGATCAAATTTGTGCAGCCTCTTTCTAATGGTAGACCCGTGCACTTTGACATCAACAGTGGCAAGAGCTACCTGTAGGTCCCGTGATGACACCGGGGTTCTTAGAGACATCTTGCATCTTGCGGTCTGCTCTCGGGCTGAACTTGCTGGGGTGGCCTGGCCTGAACAAGTTGGCAGTTGTTTGGAATCTTCTCCACTTGTCGTGATCTTCCGGACAGTCGAATAATTGATTTCAAATTGTTTAGAGATCTTTTTAAATCCCTTCCCAGACTCGTATGCTCTATAACCTTCTTTCTGAAGGCCTCAGAGTGCTCTTTTGATCTAGGCATGGTGACGTCGCACACTTCAACAACAAAGAGCAAACCAAACTAAATGTCTGAGGTTTAAATAAGACAGGTTCCTCCAAGATCCTCTCTAACGATGTTCTAATCATTTGCACCTGAGCTGGTGCACCTGATTCTAATTTTAGGTATTTGAAGTAGTGATAAATGTAGGGGTGTACTTACTTTTTCCACATGCGAAATTTGCATTCATGTTTATTTAAATTATACAAAGAACTACAAAATGTAAATGTTTAATGATATTTGTAATATTATGTCACCTTTATCTTTCAATATTGTTGAAATCAAGATCAAATAGCTGTATGTTGAAATATGTTGAAAAAGTCAAAACTTTACATGGGGTGTACTTACTTTTTCACGTGACTGTATGTACTCAACATCAAAATAAACATCAAATCTTTCGAAGGACACTCATTAAAATCCTCCACGTAAAAATGAAAATTATTTGAACACAGAGGCAAAGCTCAGCTATCTTTACAAAACATATGTCAATAAACAAGAGGTTGCCTCAATCACAAAAAAACAAAAAGCATGAACATCACAAGGTGTGGTGCAACAAAGTCACAGCACTGCAATACAAAGGCACACACCTGAATACAGTCGAAACTAGAACGCCACTCAGTAGAGCGCATACTCCCACCGTGGGTAAAGTTGGAATAATACTGTCGCGCAACTCCGGTTAACACCAGAGTCGCGGATAGCCTAAACGGTCTTATTCGGAGGCAACAACCCAAATACGGATTGTACTTTGTCGCACGGGAGGGAGAAGGAAAATGGAGGCTGCGTAAACGCTTACCTTCTGCGCGCCGGCGCAGCTTCGATCCTGTAACCGAAATTAACTCGACACGGACACCAAATTCAATGTACAAAAATAAAGATTTATTCCGGACCCGATACAATAAAACGCGACGATAATCAAATAATGGCCTAAATTGGGACGTCCCCACACGACAGATCTCAAAGCACAGACGAGTGAAAAGAATACCAAAATAACACGTCTCGTCATGTAAGGGGGGAATGCGTAGCCCGGTCTTATCTGTCTCTGGTCGTCTTCCGTGTAACTCGGCCGCCACCAGGCCTCGCTCCAAGCTCTGATCCACTCGCCGCCCACGAGGTCCGTGCACCAAGCACCACGCGTCCAACGCAGGCCCTCGATCTGGTTAGGCCCGTCGGAGGTGCAAATGGCGGCGGCCATGCGGTGGTGTCCTGGCCTGGTTTCCTTCCTCAGTCATGTCAGGGGAGGGCGTTATTTAGTGTTGTACTAAAGGTCCTACCTACGTGTCTAAGTGGTGTGCAGTGCCAAAAGAGGCAAAGGTTTGGCTGACCAGGTGTGGACACACAGGGGTTTATTCTTAATCCCTACACTACTTATCACTCGAACCTCCTGGTAGATTCACAAGTATACATCTTAACCTGACAAACGCCGACACATACTAACTTAAAGGTACATAGTGGGTTCTAGCTATCGCGACATCTCGAAGCATGTTACCTATCCAGATCTAGCTGCTCTACATATTGCTCTACCCCCCCCCCCCCCCCGACGTGACAATACGTATTGTTTAACATCCCCTCTCCCCAAAACAATAAATGAAAAAGAAAGTAGGCCCAAACTGTCAGATAATTTATTTTGATATATCTCGGAATTAGAGGAGAAAAACATCATTTAAGAATAAGAATATAAGCTTTAATGCAGTAAAACAGAAAAACAAATTCCCCAAAAAAATTCCTGGATCCGGAATAATACCCTGAGCTTCACCAAAAACTAATCAATTCTTCCTTATCCCAAGGAAAATCATCCCACCAACTTTCATCCAAATCCGTTCAGAACCTTTCCAGATATCTTGTTCACACACACACACACACACACACACACACACACACACACACACACACACACACACACACACACACACACACACACACGATCGAATGCATTACTCCCTGGCGGGAGTAACAAAATGACACAGGAATGGACTCGACACTCCCAACAGTCAAGGACAGAATGACAGCATTCCTCAATATCGTGTGTGTCCTCCCTGAGCTGTGATGCAGGCTGTACACCTCCGATACATGCTCTGTACCAGGTGCCTGATGCGGTCCTGGGGAAGTTTGTCCCACTCCTCATGCAAGCCTTGAATGAGCATTTGCCGATTGACATCCATTGATCTCCTCGATGCAAGACGTCGACCAAGCTCATCCCATAAATGCTCAATGGGATTAGGTTCAGGGGAATAAGGCATCCAAGGCATCACTTCAACACCCTGTTCTTGGAGGAAGTTGGTGGTCAGGCGAGCAGCATGGGGCCGAGCGTTGTCCTGGTGGAAAACTGCAATGTCAGGATGAGCCTGGAGAAATGGCAGCAGATGAGGTCTCAAAACTTCATTGACATAACGCTGACTAGTGAGATTGCCTTCGATGATGACGAGAGGTGTCCTGAAATGGGTGGAAATGCCGGCCCATACCATCACACTGGGTCCACTCCAAAGATTGATCTGTTGAATACAGCATGATGCATACCTTTCCCTACCTCTGCGCCATACCCGTTGACGCCCATCAGCAGCATGGAGGCAAAATCTGGACTCATCGCCGAACAAGACTGCACTCCACTGTTGCTGTGTCCAGCGGCGATGCTGCAGACACCATCTTCGTCTGTTCCGCCGATGCACTGCATTCAACAATGAACCTCTGCAAAGACGTCTTGCCATCAGGCCCCGACTTCTCAAGCGCCTCCGCACAGCAGAGACACTGATGTGGTTGTTGTGGCGACCTTTTGTCACTGCAGCTGTTTGCGTCGCAGGGCGGAAACGATCATGAAGATACTGCAGCACAATCCAGCGGTCTTGGTTTGGGGTGATTACCCGTGGTCTTTCTCTTTGTGGACCATCATTCACAGTTCCAGTTTCACCGTAACACCTGGCCAGGTTGGAAATGGCATGCTGTGAGCAACCAAGATGTTGGGCAATTGTTCGCTGGTTTCCACCAACCTCAAGCATCCCAAGTGCCCTTAAATGTTGTTCAGATGTCAGGCGTGGCATCTGAATTTTCTTGTTGTTTTCCCTGTTAGAAGCCTCTGGAGTGACTATAGACAGCAGTAAATGAATGTCTAACCACGAGAACTGAAGGATTTCATTATGAGGGTCATTATTTAAAGGGATGTACAGTGCGTATCAAAAAAAAGGTAATCCGAATTCAAGGGGTTAATATGCAAAGGTTATTTATTTTGACAATTTACATTTGGTTTACTAATTAAGGAGATCCTCAGCTTTCCATTGATACCTTCTATGCATCATTACTGTCGCACATGACCGAGTACATGTTCATTGAAAAGGACAAGTTCAAATCGCATTTTTACAAATATGGCTAATCGATGCAAGTCACGATAATTGGTGCAAAATGAATGTCAGATGTGAACTTTTCTCAGGAATGATTGGCCTTTATGCACCCACACCTTCAACATGTCCACATCCTCTTTCAACACAAAGCTCACAGCGACGGAGCATGCCCTGAACTGCTCGTCTCACCATAGCCAGGTCATTGCGCAAAGCATCCACTTCATGTCGAATACGGCCCTGCAATTCGTCAAGATCACGGGGAGGAGTTACGAACACCTTGTTCTTTAAATGTCCCCAAAGGAAATAATCACATGGTGTGAGGTCAGGTGATCTTGGCGGTCATTCCATTGCATGGTTGAGGGCGATGACTCAGTCTCCAAAGAGTTCCCTCAGTCGATCTCGGACAGCGATAATACGATGTGCTGGGGTGCCGTCTTGGGCCCACCAGAGATATCTAAAGACACCACGACCGTGTCGCTCAAAGTTCTCTTCCAGCTGTGGTAAAACTTCATCATTGATCATCTGCAGATACCTGTTACCATTGACATCCTTTGAAAGAAAAATGGTCCGGTCACCTGACCACTTCCACAAAGTCCCAACCAAACAGTCCACTTTTGTCGATTCATGTTGGTGTCAAAATTAAATTCCTTTGGTTGTCCTGTCAGTGCATATTCAAGAACATTATGGGTATTGACCTTGCCGTCCATGGCGAAAGCAGCTTCGTCGCCGATAAAGAGATACCGCAGGAAATTGGCATCTGCTTCGCAACGTGCTATCAACCATCTGGCAAGCGCCAGCCTCCTGGCAAAATCTCCTGGCGTAAGTTGATGCCGGATGTGAATCCAATATGGATGTTGGTGGAGGTCCAGTCTTGTGATTCGGTTGAATGTTGCCAAAGGCAATCCCGTCCCATTTCGTCTTGCGCTTGTATCCCTAGGATGCTCGAAAACTTGCTGCGTTACTGCTGCAATGTTCATTTCCGATCGCCCAGTGCGCCTCCTACCAGAATTCTCATTGTTGCGGTTGAGGCTAGTGCCATGCTCTTGGTATTTTCTAACATTCGCCCAGATGGTTTTGGCTGCTGGAGGCTCCCGTTCTGGGAAACGTTCCTTGAACGCATCTCGAGTTCGCTGCAAACTTCCAGTTTGGTGAAAGGTTGTAACCACGAAGGTCCGCTGTTCAGTCGTAAGTTGAACCATCTTTTCAATGACTCAGACTGTCTCTCAATCCATACACTGTAGGCCCATCTTAAATACCCATCTTAAACAAAGGATGACGCAAACGACGATTACCAGACCTGCTTAACAAATTTACATAATCAACTTGGCAGTCGACAAGTAATGCGTCCATTCAAAACTGTCTTGCACCGATTCGCCAAACTTGTAAGTATGCGATTTGAACTTGTCCTTTTCAATGAACATGTACTCGATCATGTGTGACAGCAAAGTTGCATGAAAGGCATCAATGGAAAGCTGAGGATCTCCTCATAATTGGTAAACCACATGTAAATTTTCAAACTAAATAACCTTTGCATATTAACCCCTTGAATTCGGATTACCTTTTTTTTGATATGCACTGTATAATATATATATATATATATTTTTTTTAATATATATATATATATATATACTCAGAGGCAAAAGTTATTGTGACATGGAATTTTTTCATTGGTAATCTTGTGAATGAATTTTTGGATTTGAACCAGAGAAAGAGTGTGTTAAAATGGTCGAAGAAACGCAACCAAGCAGTTGTTGTTCGAATTGCACGAAATTTGCAAGAAGCATGACATATTCGAGAAAAATGGCCAGCAATGTTCACTTTAAAAGGCCAGACAACCAGACGCTTATCATTTCCACTCAATGCAGTCTTAAGAAGTGCAGAAGTCAGAAAAACACCTCTATTCATCGTTCTGGAACAAGTTCGACATACCACGCCTTGGGCAAAATGACAGATGGAGAGCTATAGGTATGCTTCAGTCTGGTACCTCGCAGCGTGATGTTGCTCGTCGATTCAACATCCATAGAAACACCATTTGGCACAGCTTCACCGAGCTGACGGTAGGACACGTGTCTACAGGTGCACAGGTGAACGTTACATCAGGCCATGTGTTCTGGAAGGGGATCATTTTGGAGGTGGGGGCATTATGATCTGGGGTGGGATAACAGCTGCAGCAAGAACGCCAATGATTGTGATTGAGGGGAACTTGAATGCTGTGAGGTACCGAGACGAGATTTTGCAAATGGCCGCTTTACCGTTTTTGCAACAGAACGGCCCTAGAGTGACGTTTCAACACGATAATGCCAGACCACACATTGCTCGAGTTGTACAGCAGTATCTTAATCAGAACAATGTTAATGTGTTACCCTGGCCTGCAAGATCCCCTGATTTGTCACCCATTGAACACGTCTGGGATGAAATGGAGCGACGTTTACGACGTCATCCGAATCCGCCAAAAACGCTGCAGGAACTCCACCAAATCCTTCCTCGGATATGGAATGATCTTCCCAAGGACTTTCATCGACGTTTAGTGGCCTCAATGAGGCGAAGGTGCCAGGCCTGCATCAATGCACAAGGTGGACACACTCGCTACTGACTGTGTGAACTTGCTTGTGAACCCCCTCTTGTGTTGTGGCTCATTTGCATATGCCAGGTGCACTGTTCTTATGGACTGTTGATCGTTACCATACCTTGAAACATTTGTCTTTCCATGTAATAACATTTCATTCGCGGCAGTAAAAGTTTAACACTGATTCTGTTTGTTGTTTGTGTGTCACAATAACTTTTGCCTTTGAGTATACACACACACACACACACACACACACACACACACACACACACACACACACACACACACACACACACACACACACACACACACACACACACACACACACACACACACACACACACACACACACACACACACACACACACACACGTATAGCTGAAAGGATGGCCTCAAGGTACCCACACTCGCCTCAAAGCTGTCTCGCCTGGGTTTGTATCCCGACCCAGCTATATACTGTCATCGCTGTATCACAGGCAGGGTGATTCATCAATGTTTGGGCCGTCCCTCAGAGGAACGTTAACCTGGGCGTCTCATCTGCCAGCATTAGTTGGTGGATGTTAGACCTTCGCAAAGAGTAGGTAGGTGAGCTATTTCGAGCAACATGGACAAATTACAAATTCTTGCCCCAACTACTGCCAAACAAAAAAAAATGTGCAGTATTTGTTTCATGCTTAGCGGTTTGTCGTAATCCTCTTTTTGGACTGTTGAGGTTGATTTGGTAAATGTATTCGTTGGTTGGAGGTGGGAGGGGTGAGGATGGTGGGCGGTTGGATGCCCTAATTTCTTGTCGTTGTTCATTTTTAGGAAACCATAATTTGAGTGCTAAGTTTAATATTGCCATCCTTAAAAAATACAAACAGTGCATTAAAGTGAGCACATTTGTAGTCTTAATATATATATATTTACACACTCATCAGTTCTACTTTCGAAGATTTCCTGGCTTTGCTTGTTTTTCATTATCAAACCAGGTGTGTTTGTGGGAGGGAGTGATCGCTTTCAGAGCTAAATGGTTGTGTCGTGCTCCCTGTGCCTGATGGATGCGAGTACACGGTGGGTCTTGTGCCCTGGTTTGTTTGTGTGCAAATTTTGTCCTTCAAGCACTATGGCCTGTTTGCTAAATTGAATTACTGAGGCTTGTTGTGTGTTAAATTGATCGAGTGAGAGCTTTTACTCTATTTCTGTGTTTACTTTACAAAAAACAAGTATGTATGTATGTATGTGTGTGTATATATATATATATATATATATATATATATATATATATATATATTTACACACACACACACACACACACACACACACACACACACACACACACACACACACACACACACACACACACAAGGTCGCACTTCTATTTGGAAGGCAAAGATGTATATTTGGGGTCTTCATGATATTTGTGTAACCTCTTCCGTGAACCTGAGATTGGCATTCATGGAGAAGAGAAAATTCCTCCTTAATTGCCCCCACTGAATGCAGAGAAAAAAGTGATCTCATAAAGGTAACGTCAATGGTACCGAGTCTGCTCTGTTGTCTCATGTACTTGTCTGTGTGCATTTGCGAGTGATTTGTATCGCAATAGCCCCACGAGGCTTGGATCCTAGAAAGAAAAAAGGTTATAAAAGGGAAAATGTGATGTTATGTTTTAATTGCAAAACCTCTCATTCTTTCTCTCTCCTTCTCTCCCCCCCCCCCCCCCCCCCTCTCTCTCTCTCTCTCTCTCTCTCTCTCTCTGTCGCCCCCCTGCCGGCTGTTGCGATTTGGGTGTGGCGTCATGGCGGCTGTGAGCAACTGCTCTGTGTTGTGGTGAGTCCTTTGTGTGTTTTTCTCCTCTCCTGCCCTACCCCTCCCTCTCCTTTTCCATCCTGTGTGCTTTGGCGTTTCGTTTTCATCCTTTCTGTACCTTTATCTTCGAGAGAGAGAGAGAGAGAGAGCGCACAGTCCGATGTTGAGAGGGTCCTAAGCCGGCGGTCTGGTATGGCCACCGGGGGGAGGTCTTTCTTCACTCTGTGGCTGTGTTCAATGGCTTTAGGCTATAGCTGATCTGTTTGTTGGTGTTCGACAAACATTGGGTTTCCTGGGTTCTCAGTTACGAACTTGTCTTTGGTCGAGTTAGAATTAGCTGGCGAACGTTTCCGCATTGATACTTACGAATCGCTAACTCGTAAACACGGGCTAGTTTGTGTTCCTCCCAACGAGGTGGAAATTAACGATGTGCTTTCCGCCATTGGAAACATCGTTGGTGCACACAGTATTCGCGCTGCCTCTCGTATGAAAAAGAAATTTGTCGTATTTTTGTCCGAGGAGCACATGGTAGCGAGTGTAGTTGAACAAGGCTTGTTCATTGAACCAAACACGTTCCTCTCTGTGTTCGATTTACAAGCCCCTACGGTAAAGATTACCATCAGTAATATCCCGCCATTTATTAGAAATGAGGATTTACGTGAACAATTAAGCAAGTTCGGTAAGGTCGTATCGAGGATTTTTATGGTGCCGATGCGAAATGTTTGCGATCGATTCAAGCATGTCATGTCCTTTAAGAGAGTGGTGTACATGATACTGCCTGCAAATGAAAAAACGCTCAATCTCGTGTTGAGTGTGAAAATCAACAGCTTTGAATACAAAATGTATGCCTCCTCGGAGGCTATGACGTGTTTCGGGTGTGGGGCTTACGGGCATGTGAAGAGTGCCTGCCCCAATGCGGTTACACCGCAGGAAAGCGGAGGATTGGTGAGGAGCGACTCCTCTTCACCGCACACTGACAGGGAGGAGGTGGATCGAGTGGGTAACCCACCCACCCCACCTACTGCGGCGAGCAAAACGCCAGACCCGTCCACCCCGACCGGGGGGGAAGTGATAGATTTAGAATGTGAGGTGACTAACCCCGCCCCTCCACTTAAGGTGGGAATGAAAGTGGTTGAACCCTCTCCCATTTCGTCCACTGTATACGACAGTGCGGACGATAACATGGAAGTATCGGTAGCAGACTCCAGGAAAAAAGGTCAGAAGCGTTCAAGTGATGAATCCTGTGATTCCAAAGAAAAACAAAATAAGATTCAGATCGTGTCAGGCTCGCAGGACCTCCAGGGTGAGGCCGACACCGGAAACTCCTTGGCGGTAACGGAAATGTACCGGGAGTGTGTGTACGTGAGGAAGATTCGCTTGCACCACTTGCCGAGATTGAGTATGACCCGGAAAATAGTCGATCATCTCAGGATGTGGTAAGTCCTTGTCCTGATAACCAAACTCGCTCAGACGAGTTAGCAGCTGGATTTGCTAGTGAGGAAAAAATAGATAAAGGGGAAAGTCCTTGCGACTGTGATGATAACATTAACCCTTCCCTGACAGATAAAAATGAAAGGGATGATGAGCTAGGGGACATACTTAGAGCCACAGGGGATATGGTAAATTTGGAAGGGTCTGCAAAGAGCATGGAGGTCCTTGACCCTGTAGAATTGCTGTTTCCAAAACTAAGTGCTCAACAAATAGTAGGAAAAGGTGCAGATCAAGATGAAGCACTTGCCTCTGATGAAACATCTTCTACTCTACTCTTTAGTGCTTTAAGTGCTCAAGAGAGTGAGGTGGGCGATGACAACACCATCACCAGGGTTTCTCAAGAAAGTGTTATTAAGTTCCTTGATGAAACGTTCAGGAAAAGACGTGTAAAAATCAGACTACTTTCCGAATCTGGATGATTTTATTTTGACTGCAAGGAACACGATTCGTGAACCTTATCAGGTTAACATGTCAGAACCTCAATTCCAGAGGCTAAGAAAATGTGTAAATCGAGCGGGTAAGGAACTTCATGAGTTGTTAACAGAATGGAGATGAAAGTAGCATCCTTAAACATCAACGGTGGTCGGAGCTGTGTGCGTCGTCTCCAGGTATTTCAATTTTTTCAGAATGAAAAAATTGATGTGCTGATGTTACAAGAGACGCATGCAAATCAGTCTTCTGAGGTTGAGTGGCGTAAAATCTTTAAAGGTTGTCACTTTTTCTCCAGTGCTTTCACTGATGCCAAGGCTGGTGTGGCAGTAGTGTTACATCCGAGACTCCAGCCATTGGAGATCAAATGTAGAGAAATTTGCAAGGGCCATTTCCTATTTGTGGAGTTTGTCAGTGGTAATCAAAAGATTTGCATGACTAATGTATATTGCCCTAGTGCTAACTCTGCAAGAAGTGCTTTTCTTCACAAGTTAGCAGGTTTTTTAAGCACTATTGACCTGTCTATGTTGGTTTGTCTGGGGGGAGACCACAACTGTACCCTCAACCCACAACTTGACAGAAATACTCCTGAGTCTCATCCACCGAGTGCAAGGCCTTTGGCACAGCTCGTTAAAAAATTTCAACTTGTGGATGTGTGGCAGGTTCAGAACCCTAACATCTGGCAGTACACGTGGGTTTGTGCCGCAAGAAATCTTTTGACAATGGATCGTTTGGATATAATTTATGTTAACTGTGATAAGGTAAATCTTTTCAAGAATTCTTATATAAGGCCATCTGGTTTTTCTGATCATCACATGGTCGTTGATGTATGTGGCTTACCTCATCACGTTTGTAGAAGTGCATATTGGACTTTCAATGTCAAACTTTTACAAAGTGAGCATTTCACAGAAGCATTCAGAATGGTATGGAAAGAATGTGAAATGCAAAAGTTTTCCTACCTAAATTTAAGGCAATGGTGGGATTGCACAAAATCCCAAATGGTTTTTTTTTTTTTTTTATTTATTATAAATAAATACAGAGTCGAGGCTTGTGAAAGAGCTAACATTTATCAAACAAACAAATCAAACAAACAAGTAAACAAAGTATATAAAAATGGGAGCGGTCGACAAGATGGGGAGAGAAGGGGAGGAAGCACACAAACACAACATTTGAGGGCAGGGACATCGGGAGATGTGTGGGAGGCAGAGGGCCTGGGGGGAGGCAGGATAGGTATAAAACGCAAGGACACCAAGGACCTCCAGGAAAGAAGACAAAAGTCACCTCAAAAAAGTGGATTTGGGCTGAAATTAGCAGGGGTAGAAAAGATCAAGGTTTTGGATTGGGGAAGATAAGAGATGGTGGTGAACAGCCGTTTTAAAGACCTGGAGGGAGGAGTGGGATTGAAGAGAGTGAGGGAGTTTGTTCCAGAGGCGGGAGAAAAGAGGAATGAAGGAGTGAAGGTGAGCAGAGAGTCTTGATTTTGGCAGATTAACCATAAGAGGGTTGCAGGCAGATCTTGTGCGACCTGCAGGAATATTTGGGGGACAGAGCCCAGAGAGAGCTGGGGGAGCAAGGCCGGAGAGGAGTCGGTACAAGACGGAAAGACCACCAACCTGCCTGAGGTGAGTAAAACCTGCCTGAGGTGAGTAAGTGAAAGGCCCTCGGAGATAGCATCATCGCGGGAGATTCCAATGATTCTGAACGCTTTGGTTTCAACAGCGTGAAGACGAGCTAGGTGTGAGGCAGGAGCACCAGCCCAGAGGGGAGAGCAGTATTCCATTGAGCTGCAAATGAAAGCCTTGTATGTGGTGAGGAGCTCAGGTGTGCCAAGGAAGGACTTCGCACGACGGAGGATGCCCAATTGGCGACTGGTTTTGGAGGCCAGCTTGGAAATGTGGTTTTCCCAGGAAAGATCATGGCAGATAGTGAGACCCAAAAGCTTGAGTGACAGAACTTCTTGGAGAGGATTATTCAGAAAGTAGATGGGAGGGTTGTCCAGTCGGTCTTTTCGGAGAGACATCGTAAGAGTGTGAGATTTGTCAGGATTGAAAGACATGTTCCACTTGTTTGCCCAGTCTGTGATTTTGTCCAGGTCTGCAGCGAGTGAGGAGGCTGCAAACTGCCGATCTGAGGGATGAGGAATGGAGCGGCAGAGAGTGGAGTCATCAGCAAAGAGATAGAGTGGATTTTCAAGAGAGTCAGAGAGATCATTGATGAAGACCAGAAAAAGCACAGGGCCCAGAACACTGCCTTGGGGAACTCCAGCCTGAACAGGAAGAGGAGATGAGAGAAACCCATTCAGGGCCACACGTTGACTACGACGAGAGAGGAAGTCCGCCAGCCATGCGTGGAGATTTCCATGGATACCAAAGGAGGAGAGTTTGGTGAGCAGAGCGGGGTGCCAGACCGTATCGAAGGCACGCGATATGTCGAGGGAGGCAGCTCTAATTTCCTGTTTGGCATTGAGGACCTCCATCCATTGTTGAGACAGCAGAAGCAGCATGTCCAGAGTAGAGTGACCTGGTCTGAAACCAAATTGATGATCAGAGATCAAGCCATTGGAGAAGAGGAAAGATTTCATATCCGAAGCAATGATGGATTCCATGACTTTGCTGATAATTGGGAGAAGGCTGATTGGTCTGTAGTTGCTAGGATCTGTTTTTGCACCTTTTTTGTGCAAAGCGGTGATGTTGGCTGATTTCCAAGCAGATGGCAGTTGACCTTGAGCAAAAGAGAGGGTGAAGAGAACAGAGAGAGGGAGTGAAAGAGCGGAAGAACAGGATTTTAGGACCCGTGGGCTGATGCCGTCAGGTCCAGTTGCAGAATCAGAGTCGAGGGTTGACAGAAACTTTTCCACCTTGTCAGGAGGAAAGGACACGATGTCCAGGAGCAGCTGGGTACGACTGTGTACGGTGGGTACAGAGAGGGATGGGTTTGGGACACAAGATTTAGAGGCAAACACAGAGTTGAGGCATTCAGCTTTTTCACGTGCGGAGTCAGCTGTGTAGCCGTTTGAGGTAAGGGAGGGGATGGAGGGGGAACAAACACCAGAAACAAATTTGACCAGACGCCACCAGGATTTGGAAGAGGGAGACAGATAAGAGAGTTCGGTCTTGAGAATGGAGAGATATTGTTTCCTGGCTCTCCTGAGGGTGGACACTGGACACACACTTGTTTCGGGCTTTGTGAAAGGAAATGAGATTTCCTTCCATTGGATTTGCTTTCCAGGAGACTAAGGCAAGTTGTTTCTAGGCAACAGCCTCACCACAAGATTCCGTGTACCATGGACGGGAGGAAGGGTATGACAACTGAAGACGAGATGGGATAAATCTGTGCATGAGAGAGAGCAATTTACTTTGGAAGTATTCCCAGGATGAGTTGATGTCAGAGGTGGTAGAGATGGGAGACCAGTCCAGATGATTGATGGCTGCTTGAAGACCGTGCCAGTTGGCCTGAGTGAAATGCCAGACTCGTCGTCGCTGAGGAGGCTCCCTGAGAATGGTCAGAGAGATGTCCACTTTAACAAGCACATGATCAGATGAGCCGATTGGAGCAGAAGAAGAGCAGCAGACATTTTCAGGGAAGTTAGTCATAACCAAGTCCAGAAGAGAAGATGCTCCGTTGACTGAGATCCGGGTCGGGAAATTGACAGATTGTGTCAGTCCCAGTGAGTCGCAGAAGTCCTTTGCTGAGGAGCCATGGCTGGTGAGAGAGGTACCCACACCCAGCCAACTGGCATGGTGACGATTGAAATCACCACATATGAGGAAGAGAGAGTTAGGATGAGTAGACAGAAGCAATACTGCCGTTATAATACATGTAACACACTCGGTGTGATATCTGCCTTAAAAAACAATATACTTTATTGTGAGCAGAAATCTGGAATGTCCAATGAAAATGTCCAGCAGTTGTCAGAGAAAAGAACACTACTGGCTGAAATGGTGAAAGAGTGTACATCTGGAGCTTTTGTACGACTGCGAATGGACAATATCCAACTTGACAAACCAAACAAAGACTTTTTCAATTTGGAAAAGACAGCCAAGATCTCTCAACAAATTCACGCTTTGCGTTCTTCTGCCGGTGCGCTTTTGTCTTCTCAAAGTGACATCAAGAATGAATTATGAAACTTTTATTCAAAGCTGTTTGCCTTGAGAGCGGTGAACCAGGAAAACAGAAACGGGATGTTTGAACTGCTCCCATCTCTGTCTGAAGACCAGCAACAACAACTGGAGCCTGGCATCTCTCTTGGAGAACTTACTGCTGCTCTTAAAGGAATCCAAGATGGGAAAGCCCCTGGACTTGACGGCCTCCCAGTTGAATTTTACAAGGCCTTTTGGGACATTCTCGGCCCTACTCTACTTGACATCTTTCATGATAGCCTTGAACAAGGTGAATTGCCATTAAGTTGCCGGAAGTCAGTTTTGTGTCTCCTTCCTAAAAAAGGGAACTTGCAAGGCGTCACAAATTGGCGGCCTGTGTCACTCCTAAATACGGACTATAAAATATTGTCGAAGGCGCTCGCGATATGTCTAAAGGAAGTCATCCCCCTTTTGATTGATATTGATCAGTCTTATTGTGTTCCCGAACATTCTATTTACGATAACATTTTTTAGGTGAGAGTTTTGATCAGTCTCGGTCGTACTACATCTCATGGTTTTGGTTTGGTTCTTTTAGATCAAGAAAAAGCTTTTGACAGTGTTGACCATTCTTTTTTGTTTGCTGTACTAAGGAGAGCTGGTTTCGGACAAAATTTTGTTTCCTATGTTAAGTTGTTGTATTAAAATGCATCTTGTCTGTTGAAGGTAAACAACACCTTATGTCGCCCTTTTCCTTTTCAGCAAGGCATCCGTCAGGGCTGCCCGCTTTCAGGTATGCTCTACAGTCTCTCGGTCGAACCTTTACTAGCTTTGCTCCGCAACTCAGTGGAAGGAGTCTCCTTAACAAAAAACTACAAAATGGTCACTTCAGCTTATGCAGATGACATTTGTGTTGCTGTTTCCAGCCAAAATGATGTGGGTGAGGTCTCTCGATGTCTGTCCCAGTTTGAGCTCACTTCCACGGCAAAAGTAAATTGGAACAAAAGTGTTGCCTTATGGGTGGGCCCCAGTCCACCTTCCTCAGCTCTGCCTGTGTTACCAGGAGGAATGCAGTGGAATAAAGAGTGGTTTAAATATTTAGGGTTATTTCTAGGAGTCCAAGCATATGAACAAAAAAATTGGGAGGGTTTCTTGGAAAGAATTAAGCAGAAACTAGCTAGGTGGAAATGGTTGCACCACCTTCTATCGCTTAAGGCAAGGGTGACAATAATAAATAACCTGGTGGTTCCATTTATTTGGCATAAAGTTATCCCCCTCCAACCTCCTAGATACTTGGTCACAGGCATTCAGAGGGTTCTAACTCAGTTTTTCTGGGGAGGCCACCATTGGCTTGGACCAGACGTGGTGTGCAGACCCCGAAATGCAGGTGGCCAAAGCTTGATACATGTCCCGAGTCGGATAATGGCTTTCCGCATGTTGACGATAAAGCGTTTATTGTATGGTGAGTGTGTCCCGTGGCGGCCTCTCACAAATGCTTGGCTGCAGGAAGCAGATGGGTTGAAGTATGACCGAGAGCTCTTCCTCATGGACCTGCAGCATGTCAACACGACTCTGCTCCCCGAGTTTCATCAGAGCCTTTTGAATGCCTGGCAAGTCCTTGGAATACAACGATTAAAGGTGTCCTACGATGCCAAAAAATATATGCATGAGCCATTGGTTCTGAATCCTTCATTCCCTGAAATTTCAACCTCCAGGTCATTTATGCATTGCTTCACCAGTAATGGAATAAACAGAGTGCGAGACCTGATGAAGCCTTCCCTAAATGGATGGTTATCCACCGGCTCTCTTGCATCAAAAGTGGGGGTTCGGTCATCTAGAATGGTGGACAAAGTTTTGAGAGTTGTGATTAAATCTTTCAGGGAATTAAATATCGGGTGGATTGGGGTAGATGAAGTGGTGGACTCTCGTCTCTATTTCCCCGAGCTCTAAATCACCTCAAAAAAACAACAGTGTGTCTCCTCAAATTCAGATGGTTGTGGTGTGTTTCATGTGATGGGAAAAAAAGTTATTAATGGGATATGCCAAGAGGTGATTATACCGGGTTTCACAAAACCTTTAAAAATACCGGTGGGAGGAGATCATTCCGGCTAGTTCGTTCCTATCTCCAGTGTGGAAAGAGATGTATAGGTCTCCAACTTTAGGTCGAACCGGAGACTTAAATTGTCGATTCGTTCATCAGGCCCTAGTCACCCAATACTTACTTAATAAGTTTGATCCCTCTGTACAGAATGTTTGTCCATTTTGTGGAGAGGCTGAAAATGTGACCCATGCTTTTGTGGAATGTAGGAGATTGGTTCCCCTTTTTTGTTTCCTCCAACAGTTATTTTATAAATTGAAGTTTTTTTTTTCGGTTCCAATTTTTGTGTATGGCATTGAAAGGAGCACCAAGAGCAAGACAGCGGTCCCTTTCTTGAATTTTCTGTGTGGGATTGCTAAACTTGTAATTTATAAAACTAGGTTGATCAAATTGAGTGGCAGAGATGAAAACGTGCTCTTTTGCTTTAAAGGAATAGTGTCGGCCCGGATAAAATTAGAGCAGTTTTACCATTTGAGTTTCGGCAGTGTGAACGACTATTTTTTTTACAGATGAGGTGTTGTTTGTTTTTGTAATTTTTACTTATGCTCAATGTCCACATATATATGTATATACATCTTTTTTGCTTGTACAACTTCCTTTTCTTGTAACAATTTGTGGTGTTTACCGTATGTGTTTTGATACTTTTGTCATAAAAGGACATAAAAAGTCAAAGTCTCTCTCTCTCTCTCTCTCTCGCCCCCTGCTGGCCATTTGTGTGTTGGGCGTGGCAAGATTGCGGCTGTGCATGTGTGGTGAGGTGCGAGCTGCTCCGGCCTTTGATCTTTCTACCCCCTTTTGGTCGTTGTTTTCGCCTTTTCTTTTCCATTTTTGTTTATCTTCACATTGTCTATTCTCTGTCTGCTCCCACCACTCCATTTTCATCAAATCCAGTACCACAACCCTCATCCTCCCTTCCCATTTTCCTCCCCCCACCTCCCAGTTCCCTGCCCGCCCTCCCAGTTCCCTCCCCCTCAACCCGTACCTACAGAAACAGGGCACCATGACACCTGCACACCACAGAGTATTCTGGTGTCTCATGAGCTAGGGGTTGTAAGTGTCCCGGATAGTGCTTCTGACATGTCTGAGGAGGAATCCTACGACATTGAGGAATTCCCTACATACAGCGATTCCAACGTTTTACCATCGCAAATACTCAAGTTTCTGAACCAGACTTTTAGAAAAAGATATATTGAAATAAATGATCATTTTTCTGATCTACATGGGTTTATTGAAACCGCAAGGTGTATTGTTCACCGACCCAGTGACCACAATTTCACGGAACCCCAATGCGGTAGGCTTAAGAAATACATTAAGGCAAAAAATGAACGAAAAGGATGATACGCATATTTCCCTTTTCTTACCTTTTTTACATCTCCATGACTATTTTTGTTAGCCTCAATATAAATGTGGTGGTGCAAGCCAGTCTGGAATGCTCCAAGTGGTCAACCTTGCAAGGCAACGGAAACTAGATGTGGCTTTCTTACAAGAAACCCACTCTACTCCATCGTCTCATGCTATCTGGAATCGAATGATGAAAAAGGCAGGCTACTTTAGCGATTCAACTTCTTGTACCTGGCAGGAGTTGCTTTTCTAATTAATCCCCATTTTTGCCCGCTCCAACTCTCATGTAAGGAAATAATCCCAGGTCACTTAGCGTCACTGGATTTTGTTGATGGAGACATTAATTTTACTTCAATAAATGTCGACGCCCCTTCAAAGGGCACAGCCCGACGAACCTTCTATGACAGGTTACGACTCCACATGATGCAGTTCGACTTGCAGAAGTGCATTATAATGGGCGGTGATTTTAATTGCACCCTGCCACCTGAGTGCGATCGGAATGGTGCAGAACCTCACCCCGGACCAGCCAGACTGTTATCTAAAATAATAAGAGATTTTGGTTTTCAAGATATCTGGTGGATACAAAATCCAGGCACCCATCAATTTACCTGGTGTAAGGTTGCCAATAATCAAGTGGCCCTCGCCAGGCTTGATAGATTTTATATAAATTTGCCATTTACCAACCTCTCCCCCACCACTGAAATTTCCCCGTCTGGTTTCTCCGACCATCACCTCATTACCATGAGTTACCGTGCAGGGTTATCTCCAAATCGCCACTCTTTTTGGAAACTAAACATTTCCATATTAGATAACCCCTCTTTTAGGAATGCCTTTGAGAGGGTGCGATCCAATCTGAGAAGCTCCAAATCCAGTTTTAAGGACCAGCGATTGTGGTGGGACAACACAAAGGTCCAAATTGGAAGTTTCTGTCAGCAATTTTGTTTTCTAAACACACAAGTAGAACGCAGGATTAAAGTGGAGCTGGAGAAGGAGATTCTCCAGATTCAAACAAATTAAAAAAACCCATCCTACCCCCCAACAGAAACGAAGACTATGTGAGAAGAAGTCTCTTCTTAATAATATAATTGCTAATCAAACCCAAGGAGCGCTAACGAGATTACTCTTTCAGCACCTTTACCTACTGGATTCTCCGACCCGGTTTTTCTTTGATTTTGAATCAAACGTTCCTCATTCCCTAATTACTGCTTTGAAACGTCCTGATAATTCAATCATGACTAACCCTGTATAAATTAAGAAGGATGCAAGACTCTTCTCGACACTTTACCAGGCAACAGATGTCGATGCAGAACTTGTTCCTATTTTGTTTGACGGTGTCAGTACGCTAACTCCAAACCAAAGAACGGATGTGGAGTCGCCGCTCACGCTTGAGGAACTTCCTGTTGCCCTTAAAAGCTTGGACAGAGGGAAATCACCTGGCCTGGATGGTTTGCCAATGGAGTTCTTCGAGAAATTTTGGGATTTGATTGGACCTGAATTGCTTCTGGTTTTCCTGGAGAGCTTGAAGAAGGGTGAACTTCCATTGAGCTGCAGGAGAGCCGTGCTTACTTTGCTTCCTAAAAAAGGAAATTCATTGCTCATATCACAGTACGAAAGATACTAATGTTGATCTCGATTAACCCACACGAGGTTTTGGACAACTGCTGGGCTCTTCGAAGCTGAAGGCCGCATTGGGCTTGACGGTAGAAAATCGAAAGGAGGCCGTCTAATCTGCTCGCCTCACGCTTGTTGTGTCTTCGACGCGCGGTGTTCGACACCGCCATTTTGGACCACTTCCCGCATGAGTGGCTAACCCAGTTTCAACAGCCGCCAAGCTCCTGAAAGTACTCTTTGGGACGCCAAGCTAAGTGCCGGCTGACGGGATTTATTTTCATTTTATCTTTCCCTTGACGCCGAGGAGTTCTGGAAATCTCGCAAGATTGTGAAAGAAAACATCTGTCATTATTTTCTTTTAACAATGCGTATAAAGCAAGTCGTATAAAGCATCGGGGCCTGGCGAAGCATGTGGGCGGACGGCTTCCTCGCGCCGGAGCTTGGAGCCGCGTGTGGACGGTGGACAAGACGACGGACAGATACCACATTTCCCCACACGAGGTTTTGGACAACTGCTGGGCTCTTGGAAGCTGAAGGCCGCATTGGACTTGACGGTAGAGAATCGAAAGGAGGCCGTCTAATCTGCTCGCCTCACACTTGTTGTGTCTTCGACGCGCGGTGTTCTACACCGCCATTTTGGACCACTTCCCGCATGAGTGGCTACCCCAGTTTCAACAGCCGCCAAGCTCCTGAAAGTACTCTTTGGGGCGCCAAGCTAAGTGCCGGCTGAAGGGGTTTCTTTTCATTTTATCTTTCCCTTGACGCCGCCCCCCCAACCCCCCCCCCCCCACCCCCCAGAATTTCCATGTTTTAAACGTTTCCCGGTGTGTACCCTGGATAAGAATAGGTACACCGTATCATGTCGTAAGAGACGACTAAGAGGGTTGGCGTCAGGAAGGGCATCTGGCCATAAAAACATTGCCTCAAAAAGGGAACCATGACAATTACAACTACATATGGGCAGGGTACAGCCCGAAGTGGAGATCGGTTTCTGAGGTTTGGGACATGGAATGTAGGGACAATGACAGGGAGATCAGGAGAAGTGGTGGAAGTATTGGTCAGAAGAAGAGTGGACATATGTTGTGTGCAAGAGACGAGATGGAAGGGAAGCGGTGTGAGAATGGTGAAGGGTAGGCAGGGACAGAAATACAAGTTTGTGTGGCAAGGGTGCCTGGAGGGCGTGAATGGTGTTGGTGTCCTGTTTTCTGAGGAGTTTGTAGACAGTGTGGTGAGTGTGACGAGAGTGAGTGATAGGTTGATGATGGTGAAAATTATGATTGGAAAGCTCTTGGTGAACGTCATCTCGGGATATGCTCCGCAGGTTGGTCGAAGCGATGAAGAAAAGGACGAGTTCTGGTGTGCGATAGAGAAGCTGATGGAAAACGTGAAAGATGAGGAAGTTGTTGTAGTAGGAGGAGACCTAAATGGACACGTGGGAAGGAGTATGGATGGTTTTGACGGAGTTCATGGGGGTTACGGATATGGTGTGAGAAATGGAGAAGGTGAAAGGATTTTGGAGTTTGCTGATGGAGCTGAATTGTTGATTTGTAATACTCAGTTCCAGAAAGAGGATAATAAGCTTGTTACATACACGTCAGGTGGGTCGACGACAACCGTTGACTACCTGATGGTGCGTAGGCGAGATAGGGGGCACCTCCGGGACACAAAGGTGATCCCGGGGGAGGCGGCTGTTTCACAGCACCACTTGGTTGTCTGCGACGTAAGGGTGAAAGGTGCGAGGAGAGCTCGGCGGGTGAAGTACCAACCGAGAATGAAGGTGTGGAGGTTGAAAGAGGTGACAGTAAGGGAGGCATTAAAAGAGAGGCTGAGTAGGGTCGAGGATGATGTGGTTGAGCTTGAAAGTGGTTGGATGTCGATGAAAGCTAGTCTGTTGGGAGCCGTTGCTGAGGTATGTGGATGGACAAAAGGACCACCGAGGCACTCGGAAACATGGTGGTGGGATGATGAAGTTGGAAAGAGGATTGACGAGAAGAGGAAGAAGTTCAAGGAGTGGCAGAAGGCGAAGGGTACGGGAGCAGAAACAGCAGAGCATGAAAGTTATAAGGCAGCCAGGAAAGCTGCAAAGAAAGAGGTAGCAAAGGCGCAGGAGGCATGTAGGAAAATGTTCGGAGAACGCTTGGATTCGGAAGAGGGTCAGAAAGCAGTATTCAGGATTGCAAAGCAGATAGCGAAAGAGAGGTGTGATGTGATGGGGGTGAGTTGCTTGAAGGATGAAGTGGGACAAATCGTTGTTGACCCAGATGGAATTAAAGGAAGATGGAAAAGATATATGGAAATGCTGTTGAATACAGAGAATGAATGGGATGGCAACATAGAGAGTAACCCAGTTTTAGGACCGGCAGAGAAGATAACTGAGAAGGAAGTTGAGGAAGCGATAAAAGCAATGAAGGGTAGAAAAGCGGGAGGGCCGACGGGAGTTGTGGGAGATATGTTGAAGGCAGCAGGAAGTTGGGGTGTGAAGAGAATGACAGAGATCTGTAATCTGGTGGTGAAAGAAGGCCGCATTCCAGTGGATTGGGAACTGAGTACCCTCGTCCCTCTATACAAGGGGAAAGGTGACCCTCTGGAGTGTGGCTCGTACCGAGCGATAAAGTTATTGGAGCATGGAATGAAGGTACTGGAAAGGTTGTTGGAGAGGAGGATAAGGAAGAAAGTGAAGATTGACGAAATGCAGTTTGGATTCATGCCAGGAAGAGGAACGACAGACGTGCTTTTCATTGTGAGGCAGTTGCAGGAGAAGTACATGGAGAAGAGGAAGAAGTTGTTTCTTGGGTTTGTTGATCTGGAGAAAGCATTCGATAGGGTACCACGCAAAGTATTGACATGGGCATTGAGGAAGTTAGGAGTGGAGGAATGGTTGAGCACAGTAGTGATGGCAATGTACAAAAGAGCGCGCACAGCTGTAAGGACGAAGGACGGGAACAGTGGTGAGTTTGAGGTGAAGGTGGGAGTGCATCAGGGGTCGGTACTAAGTCCACTACTATTTGTAGCTGTGATGGAGGTGCTGGCTCAGAACGTAAAGGAGGGTTTACCGTGGGAGTTGTTGTATGCAGATGATCTGGTGTTGATTGCGGAAAGTATGGATGGACTGAGGGAAAAGATGAACACGTGGAAGGAATGTATGGAGACAAAAGGTCTGAAGGTGAATATCGGAAAGATGAAGGTGATGGCAAGTGGTAAAGCATGTGGTGAGGTGGAAAGAACTGGGAAGTGGCCCTGTGCTGTGTGTAGGAAGGGTGTCGGAGTGAACTCCATTCAATGTACAATGTGCGCTGAGTGGGTTCATCAAAAATGTAGTGGTCTGAGAGGGTCATTAACCAGTGTGGCAGCTACATTCAAATGTAAGGTGTGCACAGAGGGAGCTGCAGATGGAGGAAATGTTGAGTTGGATCTTGGAGGCGGCGTGAAGCTGGAAGGTGTGAAAACATTTTGCTACCTCGGAGACATGCTGAATGGAGAAGGTGGATCAGACTCGGCAACGGTTGCTCGAGTGAGATGTGCATGGAAGAAGTTTCGGGAACTGAGTGGCGTGCTGATGATGAGGGGAGTGTCGTTGAAGCTGAAGGGAAAGGTGTATGCTGCATGTGTGAGAAGTGTTATGATTTATGGGAGTGAGACATGGGTAATGAATGTAGAGCAGCAACGAAGGTTGGAAAGGGTGGAAATGCGAATGGTTCGACGGATGTGCGGAGTATCGTTGATAGAGAGGAAGACAAATGATGAATTGCGAAAGATGATGGGAATAGAGCCTGTGATTGATGCTGTGAAGAGGAACAGGTTGAGATGGTTTGGTCATGTGTTGAGGAAGGATGAAAGTGACTGGTTGAGAAGAGTGGTGGAAATGAATGTAGAAGGAAGCAGAGGACGGGGAAGACCGAGAAAGACTTGGCTAAAGATGGTGGAAGAAGAAATGCGGGCAAGGGGGTTAACAAGGAGAGATGCAGAAAATAGGGCAAAATGGAGAAGATTGTCATGGGGACCGCAAGGCTAACCCCCGCTCTAGCAGGGAAAATAGCCTTTAAAATGCATGTTGTGTGTTGTTGTATATCACACTGGAGGCCAGTGTCCTTATTGTGTACGGACTATAAAATTTTCTCCAAGTCTTTGGCCTTGTGTTTCTCACCCCTACTAGGAGACATTATTCACATGGACCAGACTTATTGTGTTCCTGGTCGCAATATTCAGGATAATATCTCTGTCGTCTGAGATGTCATTGAAATCTGTGAAATTAATTATGAAAGTTGTGGCTTGACCTTCCTCGACCAGGAGAAAGCTTTTGACTCTTTCTCATACATATCTTTTTGAAGTGCTAAAATGTTTTGGTTTTGACCTCTCGATCACATATACAGTTATGTTATTCAAACATATCGGCTATTTTAAAGATAAATAATGAACTTGTACCTCCCTTTTGTGTTGGGAGAGGGGGGGGGGGGCAGGGCTGCCCTCTGTCAGGAATTTCGTATGCTCTATCCCTTGAGCCCCTCTTAAATACCTTTCGGAAGTCCTTGTCTGGTGTTACTTTTGGAACCCACCCCTTCAAAAGCATTGCTTGTGCAGATGACATCTGTATCTGCATCAGACATTCAGAAGATGTTGGTTTGATGATGAGTGCATTGGATCTCTTCAGCAGGGCATCATCGGCCAAGATAAATTGGACAAAAACAGAAGCGCTGTGGTTTCAACCCTCTACTTATCCCTGACCTGCCCCCCTATTTCCTCTCCCTCCTCCTCTCCCTGCACAATATTTCGTGGAGAAGAGATGGGGTTAAGTTCCTAGGGGTGTTCCTTGACCCTGGAAATTTTGTGAGGCATAACTGGGAAGGCTTGTTGGCACACATTGAGGTACTTTTACTGAAATGGAAGAACTTGCTCTGCCAACTGTCCTACCAAGGTGTAGGGTACTAGTCATCAACAGTCTGGTCACCTCTACGTTATGGTACAAGGTTCTTTCCCTGCAGCCACCCAAACCTCTGGTGGAGGACATAAAAAATGCATCACCCATTTCTTCTGGTCCGGAAAGCATTGGCTGAGACCAGAGATTCTAAACTTACCAACTGTAGAGGGTGGCCAATGGCTTGTCAGTCAAGTGCCGCATCATGGCTTTCTGCCTACGAACAACATGGCACTTCTTGATTGAACCTTGTTTTGCCTGGAGACAGCTTACCAGCTGCATCTTGTGTCAAGCGGGGATGTTGGACCTTGCACAGGAGCTGTTCCTGATGGACTCGACCAAGATAGACCTATCGATGCTACCTGCCTTTCACCAAAGCCTACTGAATGCATGGCAAGACTTTACCTGTCTCCGTGACCCCTCGACTTATGTTCGATCCATGTTCTTCAACGAACCATTATTTCACAACTCTTTATTTGGTGAGTGTGTGAATGAAAGCACCCTCATTCAACAGTTTATAAATGCCCCAGTAACAAAAGTGTGTAATTTGAGAAACCCCTCCAATGACAGGTGGATAAGTGCTACCGCTCTGGCTTCGACGGTTGGCATTACATTGTGTCGCAGAGTTGACAGCATTTTGAAAATGGTGCTTCGCATCTACTTTGCCTCAAATGGCTGGGGCAAGCAACCCTCCCATACCCACCTCTGAATCTTCTCCACCCTTCCCCAATCTTTGTCTATCTGGTTCTCTTAGTTTGGAACCGATTAGTTTTGGCCGCTCTCTATGCTTTTCTGGGAGCAATCGAAAGACCCTGTATATGCAATGCTTAAAAATCCTTTTTCCTTCGTTGTTCTCCCCTTTACCCTGTAGATGGCCTGCAGTCCTGCCGAATACCCCTCCCCTTTACCCTATTTGGGGGTGATACTAATAACAGCCTGTGCCGAAACGTGTTGGGGATCTTCAATGGAGAATTGCTCATTGGATCCTACCTGCAAATTCCCTAATTCACCACCTCTAGCAAGCGATAAGTGAGCAATGTCCATTTTGTGGACAAACTGAAACCTTGCCTCATGCGTATGTACGCTGTGACTGGTTAACTCCTTTATTTGTTCTCTTTAAAATGTTACTTGCATGGTTTTCCTTTGTTTTTGATTTTTCCTGCCTTTATTTTTGGCCCAAGTAGGCATTTCAATTCCCCAACAACAATTTTAATTCATTTATTTCTTTCGCAAGCCAAGTTGTCGATATATAAGACCACAAAATCAAAGATAAGCAATGATTCTTATAGTACAGATGTTTTAGAAATGTTGAAATCTCTCTGTGTTTCAATAATTAAGCTGGAATTTTGTTGTGGTTCTGAATTACAACTCATTGAGAAGCAGTGGTGTGTAAAAAATGCATTTTGCAAAATAGCTGAGGGTCAGTTAATATTTACTATGTAGTTGATTTCCTCAATACTTTCTTGTTTGTTTGCTTATATTTTGTTTCTTTATCATGTAAAGGGTTGTGCAACTGTTGTGATTGTCTTCTTTGAATCATCATTTATTGTTTTTTGTACTTTTGTCATAATGACATAAAAAGTCTCTCTCTCTCTCTCTCTCTCTCTCTCTCTCTCTCTCTCCACCTCTCTCCCGCCTCTCTCTGTATCTCCCGCCTCTGTCTCTCCTGCCTGTCTCTGTCTCTCCCGCATCTCTCTGTCTCTCCCGTCTCTCTCTATCTCTCCTGCCTCTCTCTGTCTCTCCCGCCTCTCTCTGTCTCTCCCGCCTCTCTCTGTCTCTCCCGCCTCTCTCTGTCTCCCCCACCTCTCTCTGTCTCTCCCACCTCTCTTTGTCTCCCACCTCTCTTTGTCTCTCCCACCTCTCTCTGTCTCTCCCACCTCTCTCTGTCTCTCCCGCCTCTCTCTGTCTCTCCCGCCTCTCTCTGTCTCTCCCACCTCTCTCTGTCTCTCCCACCTCTGTCTCTGTCTATCCCTCTGTCTCTTTCTCTGTCTCTCACTCTCTCTATCTCTGTCTCTCACTCTCTCTATCTCTGTCTCACTCTCTCTGTCTCTATCCCTCATTGTCTCTGTCTCTGTCCCTCACTCTCTATGTCTCTCTCTCTCTCTGCTATGTTGTTGATTTTGCCTGAATATTTTTTTAATTTTCCATTGTGACGCAAGCTCTCCTACGCAATAATGGAAGTTAACCATTCGTATAGGATCACAATTGAACATTTAAAAGGTGTAACTATTGGCAGTGCATGCATTTTAAAATTCAAATAAAAAAATAAAAATATGGCTGTGCCAATCTCCACCAAATTTGGCATTTGCACTTGGTATTTACTCGTCCTGAAATTAGGAAGGCAAAATATAATGGCCACAGTATTTAGCAGCCTCAAAATGACAGATTCGAAAAAGTTTGCAACTTTCAAGTGTACACAGCATGTTGGATGTTTATTTTGCCTTGAAAATGTAATCATCCAATAAGGAAAATTATATTGCTGAACACAAGTTCATTATTGAAGCTTACTTAGAAGTACAGCAATGATCGTTTTCCCTTTTTTGAGAATGATGTGTTAGAGACTGCCAGGCATGGTATTTTTCAATACGAGTTCCCTTACAAGGAACTTCAATGCAGGAGGCCATTTGGCCCATCATTTCTGCACAATAGTTGACAACCTATGGTTGATCGTGCTCTTTTGTGCATCCTGTTCTTTGTGCATCCTGTTAATATATTTTTACCCCCACTCTTTTTGATGTAACGAACGTAGGTTATCACATTAATCCATTTATCGCATTAATGAATGTCTAGTGCAAGTGTGTGGTTTCTGTGTAAAGTCGTAAGACATGCGTCAAAGCATGTTTAAGAGCCAATAATCATGACCTCTCCCTTCATTAATGTGTCCAGAGCCCTCCCACTATTCCTCCCCCTTAATACATTTAATTGCTTCCTTTGTAAGCTGGCAATGTACAAAATAGCACGCACAGCTGTAAGGACGAAGGACGGGAACAGTGGTGAGTTTGAGGTGTAGGTGGGAGTGCATCAGGGGTCGGTACTAAGTCCACTACTATTTGTAGCTGTGATGGAGGTGCTGGCTCAGAACGTAAAGGAGGGTTTACCGTGGGAGTTGTTGTATGCAGATGATCTGGTGTTGATTGCAGAAAGTATGGATCGACTGAAGGAGAAGATGAACAAGTGGAAGGAATGTATGGAGACAAAAGGTCTGAAGGTGAATATCGGAAAAACGAAGGTGATGGCGAGTGGTAAAGCATGTGGTGAGGTGGAAAGAACTGGGAAGTGGTCGTGTGCTGTGTGCAGGAAGGGTGTCGGAGTGAATTCCATTCAATGTACAATGTGTGCTGAGTGGGTTCATCAAAAATGTAGTGGTTTGAGAGGGTCATTAACCAGTGTGGCAGCTGCATTCAAGTGTAAAGTGTCCACAGAGGGAGCTGCAGATGGAGGAAATGTTGAGTTGGATCTTGGAGACAGCGTGCAGCTGGAAGGTGTGAAAACATTTTGTTACCTAGGAGACATGCTGAATGGAGAATGTGGATCAGACTCGGCAACGGTTGCTCGAGTGAGATGTGCATGGAAGAAGTTTCGGGAACTGAGTGGCGTGCTGACGAGGAGGGGAGTGTCGTTGAAGCTGAAGGGAAAGGTGTATGCTGCATGTGTGAGAAGTGTTATGATTTATGGGAGCGAGACATGGGTAATGAACGTAGAGCAGCAACGAAGGCTGGAAAGGGTGGAAATGCGAATGGTTCGGTGGATGTGTGGAGTATCGTTGAGAGAGAGGAAGTCAAATGATGAATTGCGAAAGATGATGGGAATAGAGCCTGTCATGGATGCTGTGAAGAGAGCCTGTGATGGATGCTTTGAAGAGAAACAGTTTGAGATGATTTGGTCATGTGTTGAGGAAGGATGAAAGTGACTGGTTGAGAAGAGTAATGGAAATGAATGTAGAAGGAAGTAGAGGACGGGGAAGTCCGAGAAAGACTTTGCTAAAGATAGTCGAAGAAGAAATGTGGGCAAGGGGGTTAACAAGGGGAGATGCAGAAAATAGGGCAAAATGGAGAAGATTGTCATGGGGACCGCAAGGCTAACCCCCGCTCTTGCAGGGAAAATGGCCTTTAAAATGCCTGTTGGTCTTTGTAAGCTGTCTGTGTTGCTTTTGAATAAATAGTTTTTATCAGCTCCGCAAGCCACAGAATTCCCCCTTCATACCTCTCCCTCCCCCCTTTCGACCCTGAAGGAAGGCGAAAAGCAGGATGCTGTGGCCATGTGTAAGCTAAGAGCTACGCTGAAATTTGTGACCTCAGGGACTCAAAGCTGTGAGGAACCTTGGAAGCCACTGGAAGTGATGATAAGATGGGCGTCGAGCCAGTTGGTGTGCAGAGACACATGTTCCTGGGGTAATAAAATGCCGAGGGGTAGAGGCAAACCTCCAGCTTGAAGTTCGGCAGTTCCACAGTGGAAAGTTGACAGTCAAGAGTGCAGTTCAAGTTTCATGTAGTGAGCTGGTTGACAGAAAGGGATGCGACCAAGAGAGAGGTGGACGAACAGTTTTGAGGATGGCAGACCAAGCATCATGCAGGAAGAAGCACACTTTTGTGGTGGCCTGTAGCCACAAGTCTGAATGTACCTGGACCTGTCGTCTCTCTCGCTGAGGCCATCATCCCCACCTGACACAATTGCCATGTGGCGACCACTTTATTTCAATTATGTGACTATCCATGTCTTTGGTGCATGTGAGCGATTGGGCCACAAGTTATTTCACATAAGCTGTCAGTCTCGTGGGCACATGGGGATTTAGCTTATAAAAGGGAATTATAGATTCTGTGCAAGTGTTGCTTCTTTGGCCTTCTCACCCCTCTTTGCTTCTTACATTAAACCCCGTTTTCCCACCACTGGCGTGTCAGCCTAGTGCGTTGTTCAGATTTGGAGCATTATAACCATGGTGCGAGTCAAAACCCACGGCTGTTGGAAATTGGCGCCAAGACCTCCTTAGGAGGTTTAAAACCGCAGCGGTTTGTCCTGGGTCATCACTCGGCCCCCATCCTTTCAGACGGACGAACCGGCTGTAGGCAACAGATCTTGCTGGAGTGTATGTACAATGGAAACCTAAGAAAAGACACATTGGCTTTCCCGGCGGACAGCCTCCAAGGACTGTCTGTCTCTAAATGGGTGACCTTCCAGGTGGAAGATTTGACCAAGTGTCCACCCACGGCCGACTGTTAACTAGTGTGTATATATGTATGCACGTATGTCTGATTAGTATAGAACCGTAATCTCCACAAAATTTTGCAAACGTGTTTGAGGCACCCATAGTCTGCAGGTTATGGGTACAAAATAATCCCACTCCCCCAGCCCCACAATGGCAATGGGGAGACTACTTGCGATTTTTAACCTGTACACTGAGACTAGTTCAAGTGGTTTAACGACTGACCCCTGCCAGAGGGAACGTGTATTGAGACCTTTTTTTGCTACCAGAGAGAACTAGTGTTACTCTTACAAATGGGAGACAATTCCATCCATCCATTATGCGAAGAAGAAGCTTGACCTCGAGCTTTAATGTAGTGGTTCATGCTGTCGTAGAATAATAAAATGGTACCGTTGGAAAGCTAATGAACGATTTAATTGGAACAAAAGTTTGTGTCCGTTTAATCATAGGTGCCTGTGTTTTAAAAGCCAGTCTTTCCGTAATTGAAGAAGAAGTGGGAATGAGAGCTTAATGCAGCAGCTCTGACGGTAACATTTATTATTTTATGTCATAACTTCACTTGAATTCATATTTCGGAAAGTTATTAAATACGGATTGAAAAAAAAAAATCGTCAACAGAACATACCCAGATCTCACAAAAAATTACTTTGTAGGCTACACAGCTCAGCTTCTTTCTTCACTGATTTACGTTCCTGGAGGCTACGGGTATTTACTGGTCCATTAAGGTAGTGTATTTGTAATGGTGTAAAATAAATGCACTCAGAGATTGAGGCTTATGGAAGAGCTAGACTATATAATGG
>NC_136262.1:163073543-163076043 GCF_964187855.1 Myxine glutinosa
GAGTGAGGAAGTGTAAGTGAGCGCCGTCGGATTTTCGTTTTTGACAAAATGACGGAAAAACGTGAACAACGCTACTGCATCAAATTTTGTGTAAAGCTTGGCGATTCCCAAGTGGAAACGATCCGCAAGATGCCAAGATTCAACAGGCCTTCGGGGACGAAGCAATGAGCACCACACAGATAAAGGAGTGGTACAACCGCTTCAAAGATGGCCGCACATCAGTGGAGAGTGAAGCACGTTAGGGTAGGCCCTCAACATCCCGAAATGAGATCGTCATTGACCAATTGAGGACCCTGGTGATGCAGGATCGTCGAATCACGATCAGAGAACTTGCAGACGAGGTGGGCGTCAGCATTGGATCCATTCATTCCATTATGAAGGAGGATTTGGGCTTCAGGAGAATCTCAGCGAAGTTCGTACCAAAGCTGCTAACGATTGAGCAGAAGCAACTCCGTTTGGAGATCGCACAGGACATGCTGGAGACTGTGAACAGCGATCCCAGCTTCCTCAACACAGTGATCACTGGCGATGAGTCCTGGGTTTATGGGTACGACCCAGAAACCAAGTTGCAGTCATCACAATGGAAGCATCCAACATCCCCGAGGCCAAAAAAAGCAAGGCAGGTCCGCAGCAATATCAAAGTCATGCTGACCGTCTTCTTCGACTCCAGTGGTGTGGTTCATCACGAGTACTCACCACACGGCACAACCATCACCAAGGAGTATTACCAAGAGGTTCTGCGTCGCCTTCGTGACGCTGTGCGACGCAAACGGCCGGACCTGTGGGCAGCGGGCAATTGGCAGCTCCATCACGATAACGCACCCGCCCATTCTTCACATTTGCTACAGAGTTTCTTGGCCAAACACAACACACCTGTGCTTCGTCAGGCTCCCTACTCTCCCGACATGGCTCCGTGTGACTTCTGGCTTTTCTCCAAGCTGAAAATGCCCCTGAAAGGGACCAGATTTCAGTCCAGAGAAGACATCATGCGGAATGCGATGGACCAGCTGCGCGCCATCCCAAAAGAGGCGTTCCAGCGCTGCTTCCGACAGTGGCAGAACCGTTGGGAGAAGTGTGTGGCAGCCCAAGGGGACTACTTTGAAGGAGATTAGTGTAAGTTTGTTGTATCTGGATATGAGTATTTTTTATGAACAAAGGTCGGATACTTTTTGAACACACCTCGTATATACTGTATATATATATATTGTTGTGGATATGAGGATTGCATTTTTTTGATTGTGCTGTATTATATTGGAAATGGTGATGAACATTGTTGAATATGGCCCCTCCTGCCTCCAGAGTTGTGTAAAGGTAAAAAGGGCGTCCCGGTAGTTATTCCATGAAACACCACATTGCACGATAAAACCCTTGTTCAGTAGCTTATATCTTATTATGTGTTTTAGGGTAAGGCCTTGTCTTCCATTAAAATAATACTCCATTGCACCGAATCAATTAAGAATAGCTCCCCTTCAATAATTCCATTTCCCAGCCAAACTCTCCATCTGTGGGTAAAGCAGTTCACAAGCGTGGGGTGCACGCCCTCTCATTTCGCTGCGATAGTGAATATGTGCTCCGTGCTCTGTTTGAACAGGAGGGGCGGGGTCGCCAGGGAGAGGCAAGCCCAGGGCGCGCCACGAAGGGCGGGGCTGTTCAGCCCCATGCCCAAATAAGGAAACAAGCCCGTGGCTCGCCACGAGGGGCGTGCCGTCGGCGCCATGCCCAAATAAGGAGACAAGCCCGTGGGATTACCATACAAGGTCACGAAACAGAGCACGGGGGGAGGGCGGTACCGAAACCGAGGGGGGCGTGTCACACCCGCACTGAAGGTTTGGACAGAAGGGTGCGACGATCGCTGGGACAAGCTAGACCAGAGATACGGCAGATGAGTCCAGGTGCGTAAGAGGGTTGGCAGTCCACCGGGAGAGAGTTCAGAGTTGCACCGGAGTTGCGTGAGAGATACGAAAAGCCTTTGACAAAGAGCCACTTCAACCAGCCCCGTTTCAACCAGCCGCGTGAAGCCCTGACGGGGCAGCGAGTGACCCTGCCGGCGTGCGCTGTAAAGCCGAATACAAGGAGCTGCCGGCGTGCGCTGTAAAGCCGAATACAAGGAGCTGCCGGCGTGCGCTGTAAAGCCGAATACAAGGAGCTGCCGGCTCCTCGCTTCCCGCCCGGAGTGGACCTGCTCGCTGTGCCCTGTGATCCCGCCTGCTCATCCCTCCAAGTCCAAACGATTCCTACCCTTCCATCCATTTGCGTACGTGAGTTTGTTCTGTTCGTGCTGTCCTGGGTAGTAAACTAAGTCAGTATAAGCTCGTAATTTGCACTGTGTTACCTGCTTTTTCATGTCCGCTGTAAATACCCGTGACTGCTCTTTTTGCTTATGTGTGTGTAAATAATAATAAACCCCGTTACTCTTCTGTACATCTTCTTCTTCCTCTTTGCATTCGTCGTCTTAGTCTTTTCCCGATTGAATAGCGGTGGCGCGATACGGCCAACGTCT
>NC_136262.1:163081043-163111043 GCF_964187855.1 Myxine glutinosa
CCGACTCCTCTCCGGCCTTGCTCCCCAGCTCTCTCTGTGCTCTGTCCCCCAAATATTCCTACAGGTCGCACAAGATCTGCCAGCAACCCTCTGATGGTTAAACTGCCGAAATCTCGGCTCTCTGCTCACCTTCACTCTTTCATTCCTCTTTTCTCCCGCCTCTGGAACAAACTCCCACACTCCCTTCAATCCCTCTCCTCCCTCCAGGTCTTTAAAACAGCTGTTCACCACCATCTCTTATCTTCCCCCATCCATAACCTTGATCTTTTCTACCCCCACTAATTCACCCCAGATCCACCTTGTTTGAAATTCCAACTTATTTCCTGGAATTCCTGGCAGTTTCCATATGTTTATACCTCTCCCACCCCCCCCCCCCCTTCACATGCCTCCCCCCTTCACATGCCTCCCCCCCTTCACATGCCTCCCCCCCAAAGCCCTCTCCCTCCCACAGATCTCTCGATGTCTCCATGTCTCTCGGTCCCTGCTCTCAAATGTTGTGTTTGTGTCCTTCCCCCTCTCTCCCCATCTTGTCTACCGCTCCCGATGTTATTTGTTTTATGTGTCTGTTTGTCTTTCTGTGTGATTAATGTTCGCTCTCTCACGAGCCTCGATCTTGTATACAAAAAAAAAAAAGAAAAAAAAAATCCTTTATTCTCACACCACAATCTGTTAAGAATCAGTTCAGTCACAGACGAGCATAAAATACCACATAGGGATCCTTTCTTACCAGTATCACGAATGTAGGCAGTCATTCTCGTACATAAAGGCAGATTTTGTAGATGAAGTGGGTTGTTTTCAAAAAAATTCGAACTTAACTTCACAAAATATTTATGCAAGTTGAACAAAATATTTATGTTTTTGTCAAGTCACACCCTGTGACAAATCAGACTCCAGGTTTCCTGTTTTAAGCAAGGTCTTTGATTCAGTAGAATCAACATGCATCCATGACACTTTTTCTTTGGCTCTTCACATTATTAAATGAAGTACAGTTTCACGTTTCTGTTTGTGCATAATTATGCCACCAAGTTATTCATCATCACCGTCATCCATATCAGAGTCAGTTAATTCCACTTCTGACTCTTCTTCACTGGTCTTGGTTGCTGCACGTTTGTAGTTTGCACATGTCTGTGCACTTCAGGCCATTGCTGAGGCAGTTACATGCTGGTAGTTTGCATGACCGCACACATTTGCAGGAGAGCAGCTGCAGCACAGCATCTGGTGCAGGCGAGCCATGCATCCACTCAACAGCCAGCTTCCCATCCTCATCAGTTGTCCAACCACAGTCCTTTGGGCTTGGAACATAGGGCTGGCTCTGCAGACATCTCCCCCAGATGGCAGCTTGATAGTTTGCACGGCGAGCATGCATGAATAGACAGTCCTCACAAGGAGGGAGTTGACTTGACTCAACTTCTCCACATCTGGCACAGAACAGTTGGTATTGAAGCTTGTTGACTTCAGATGTGCGGCTAGAAGGCATGTACATATGGCAGGTGATCTCCTGTAGCTTCTGGAACAGTTCTGCAGATACTTCCCATGAACGTCCAAGTTCCATGAAAGCTTCCTGGTAGGTCTTGTCAGACTTCACCTGCTTCAAGGTCATCATCTTCCCACGGCCAGCGAATGCACTGACTGTATCACAGCCTGTGAAGGCATGCATACCAATCAAGGCATCACAGACAGTACCTCCCAGTGCATGGCTTAGCTTGGTGATGTCCAGGAACCTTGTCCGATTCTTTGTTCCACATTTCTGGTACATGGGATGTTGCTGCTGACCCCCAGTAGAGGGGTCAATATATGGTTGAACCCCCAAAAAATTGATACAAAAGGTTTTTCAATGGATTCTGGTACCATTGGGCATGCTAAATAACATACTAAAAATCTAGTAACATCTGACTTCCGGAAAGGGGTCATTTTCAAGATGGCGTCCAAGATGGCCGCTAGGAGCTTAAAATGGCCATATCTCAATTATTATTCAACCCAGAAAGGTGGTTTTGGTGTCTAACCCTCGGTTTTAGGGCCCAAGGAATCCAATTGAATCAATAAAATTACCATAAGTTAATTATTTATTGACAAGTCCAAGATGGCATCCCAAGGTGACATCCTGATCCACTAAAATGGCTCTGTCGAATAGTAGTCAACCTAGAGAGATATTTTCAGTGTGTATACCTAGGTTTAAGGCACCCAGGAAATCATCAAAATTACTTAAATAAGCACAAAGTAATCAGGTAATCCAGTAAGCCAGGTTTACCAGCCCATTAGGCATTTGTTGTCTTATACAGTTAGTCGCTATTCATCGTCATCCTCACCAGCTAATGAACCAAGTGTGTGTTTCAGAGTGGAGATAAGAGTGTAATGTGTCTACACCACTGCCACCTGTGACTCCAGTCCACAGTATTCAGTGATCATTACAGATTCTGTACCAGAAACGGAGATCCACGTCCTTGATGGAGGTTCACTCCTTCACAGAATACCATGGAAGAGTGGAGAAAGCTATGGTGAAATAGCGCAGTCGTATGCTGACTTCACCATCCAGCATTATGGTTCAGCTACGACCATTGTCTTTGATGGCTATGAGGAAGGGCCGTCCATTAAAGACAACACGCATCAGAGAAGAGGACACAATATTCACCCCATTGTCAGCTTCACTGCTGAGACAAAGTTCTCAGGCAAGAAGGAGGAGGTCCTGTCAAGAGATATCAACAAACAGAGACTGATCGGGATGATAAGTGATGAACTGAGAGAAAGGTATTGCACTGTGGTCAATGCACCTGAAGATGCTGACGTAGATATAGTAAAGGCTGCAGTGGAGGCATCTCTTCTACACACCACTACACTGATTGGAGAAGATACTGATCTCCTTGTCTTACTCCTTTACTATGCGCAGGGAGACAGTAAGAGCCTTTATTTCAGATCAGACAAGTCCAAAGCTGATGGCAGTTTTAAAGTGTATGACATCAACCGTCTAAAAGAAATCCTCGGACATGACATGTGTTCTCAGTTGATATTCATCCATGCCATGACTGGTTGTGACACGACTTCTTGGATTTTTGGTGTTGGCAAAAAGACTGCTTTCCAGAAGCTTGTAAAAGGAGACCCTGTCCTTCGGTCTTGTGCCAACACATTCACCATCCCAAACCAGACCACAGAGGTGATCGATGACCTTGGATGCCGAGTAATGGCGATCCTCTTTGGTGGCAAGTGCAAAGATTCCCTTGCAACAATGCGATATAACACCTTCAGCAAGAAGGTTGTCTCTGCTTCGTCTTTTGTAACACCCGAACGTCTGCCCCCAACTGAATCTGCTACCAAACTTCACTGTCGTAGAGCGTACTACCAGATCATGGTGTGGATGGGAAAAGAAGAGGGTATGGATGCCATGAAATGGGGGTGGAGCCTGCAGGATAATCAGTTTGTCCCACTTATGTCAAGAATGAACGCTGCTCCAGACAGTCTCTTGAAGGTCATTCATTGTAACTGCTCCACTGCCTGCAAGACACTCCGCTGCTCTTGTAGACGATATGGACTACCATGTACTACTGCCTGTGGACCGTGCCAACTTGAAGAATGTGACAATCCACATAACAAGTTTCTTCCAGATGAGTCGGAGGATGACGATGAATAGCGACTAACTGTATAAGACAACAAATGCCTAATGGGCAGGTAAACCTGGCTTACTGGATTACCTGATTACTTTGTGCTTATTTAAGTAATTTTGATGATTTCCTGGGTGCCTTAAACCTAGGTATACAGACTGAAAAAATCTCTCTAGGTTGACTACTATTCGACAGACCCATTTTAGTGGATCAGGATGTCACCTTGGGATGCCATCTTGAACTTGTCAATAAATAATTAACTGATGGTAATTTTATTGATTCAATTGGATTCCTTGGGCCCTAAAACCTAGGGTTAGACACCAAAACCACCTTTCTGGGTTGAATAATAATTGAGATATGGCCATTTTAAGCTCCTGGCAGCCATCTTGGACGCCATCTTGAAAATGACCCCTTTCCGGAAGTCAGATGTTACTAGATTGTTAGTATGTTATTTAGCATGCCCAATGGTACCAGAATCCATTGAAAAACCTTTTGTATCAATTTTTTGGGGGTTTGGTGAGTTTTTTTCGTATATTGACCCCTCTACAGGCAGATAACCAAGACGTCTGTATCCTCAGCAGTGATGACAACAGACTTGTAGCCAGATTCTGCTGCATGAAGAGCATGGAGTAGTAGGCGAGTATGAGCTTCTTCCTGTGAGGATTTTAGCTCTGTGGCCTCTTCCCATTGTTCTTTGGTGATCTTGAAGCAAAGCTGCTCGCAGGTAACATAGAGTACCTTGTCCTCGAGTTTCTCTCTCTGTCTTGGCCCCTTCCATTCCTCTACCAAAAGATAACTTACAGAGCCAGATATCTCACCAGTTCCATCAAAGGAGCTGAAAAAAAAGCTTACATCTATCCGCAATTAACTCTTCCTAGAAAAAAAGCTGAACGTGAGTACACAATTATCCAATAAGAAAGTACAGACAAATAGGAAATGCATTTATTTTGCTCTGATGCTTAATAATTACAATATAGTAGCATTTCTCACATGGTTTTAGTTCTGTATTGACTGAAATTAGATGTGATCTTTGCATACCGCAAGATTTAAATGAATTACGCAATGCCGCTATTGGGTGAATTTGAAGTTTTTACAAAAAACGGACAAAGCTGCCAGTGTGGAAAGGCTATCACATCTTCATGTACTTATATTGACCCAATAAACATTTTAGTGCCACTTAGGTTTGGTCACCCCAGGTGGTACCGATATCTGGCCTGGCCCATGGACTAACACATACAGTGCAGTCAGAAAGTATTCAGACCCCTTCACTTTTTTCACATTTTGTTATGTTGCCGCCTTATGCTGAAATCGTTGAAATTCATTTTTTCCCTCATCAATCTACACTCAATACCCCATAATGACAAAGAGAAAACACGATTTTAGAAAGTTTTGCAAATTGATTAAAAAGAAAAAACTGAAATATCACATTGACATAAGTATTCAGACCCTTTGCTATGACACTTGAAATTTAGCTCAGGTGCCTCCAATTTCTCTTGATCATCTTTGAGATGTTTCTACACCTTGATTCGAGTCCACCTGTCGTAAATTCAATTGATTGGACATGATATGCAAAGGCACACACCTGTTTCTATAAGGTCTCACAGTTGACAATGCATATCAGAGCAAAAACCAAGCCATGAGGTCGAAGGAACTGCCTGCAGAGCTCAGAGACAGGATTGTGTTGAGGCACAGATCTGGGGAAGCCTACAAAAAAATCTCTGCTGCATTGAAGGTTCCCAAGACCACAGTGGCTTCCATAATTCTTAAAAGGAAGAAATTTGGAACAACCAGGACTCTTCGTAGAGCTGGCCACCCGGCCAAACTGAGCATTCGGTGTCTTTCACTGAGGAGAGGCTTCCATCTGGCCACTCAGCCATAAAGCCCAGATCGGTGAAGTGTTGCAGTGATGGTTGTCCTTCTGGAAGTTTCTCCCATCTCCACACAGGATCTCTGGAGCTCAGCAAGAGTGACCATCGGGTTCTTGGTCACCTCTATTACCAAGGCCCTTCTCCCCCGATTGCTCAGTTTGGCCAGGCGGCCAGCTCTAGGAAGAGTCCTGGTTGTTCCAAACTTCCATTTAAGAATTATGGAGGCCACTGTGCTCTTGGGAACCTTCAATGCAGCAGAATTTTTTTTGTAGGCTTCCCCAGATATGTGCCTCGACACAATCCTGTCTCTGAGCTCTGCAGGCAGTTCCTTCGACCTCATGGCTTGGTTTTTGCTCTGATATGCATTGTCAGCTGTGAGACCTTATATAGACAGGTGTGTGCCTTTCCAAATCATGTCCAATCAATTGAATTTACCACAGGTGGACTCCAATCAGGGTGCAGAAACATCTCAAAGATGATCAAGAGAAATGGGAGGCACCTGAGCTAAATTTCAAGTGTCATAGCAAAGGGTATGAATATTTATGTCAATGTGATATTTCAGTTTTTCTTTTTTAATAAATTTGCAACACTTTATAAAATCCTGTTTTCTCTTTGTCGTTATGGGGTATTGAGTGTAGATTGATGAGGGAAAAAATGAATTTAAACGATTTCAGCATAAGGCTGCAACATAACAAAATGTGAAAAAAGTGAAGGGGTCTGAATACTTTCTGAATGCACTGTGTATATGTGTGTATATATATATATATATTGTTGCGGATCCGGGGGTCGGCGCTCCCCTTACCAAGGGGGGGTTAATTCCCTTGTCTTTTAAACTGGCCGATTCCCCAGCCCTGGAAATTATAATGCTCCTTTGCGGTCGAGATTGGCCAGGGTGATTGGTCAAGATTGGTTGGTCCCAAATACCTGAGTGCCAATCTCTCCGCAAAGCAAGGAGACAATTCCCGCTCGAACCACGGATGTGATGGTAATTGCCGAGCGGTTTAGCAATCCGCAGCCCGAGCCATTAACAAAAGGACTAAACCCGATTAAAGCGGTTCCGAATTGTGCCACAGGTACTCAATTGGGAGAAAAGACGAAAGCGATCGAATAGAGGAAACCAAAAGGTAAGGAAGAACAAATAAGATGTATTACTATACTGTGCAATAACCCAAGAAAGAGGAAATGAAAGGGAAAGAATGTACAAGAAGAAGAGCAAAAGGACACAGGGCAAGCTTATACAGTCTTAATTAACACGCCCAGGACAATACAAACAGACTTACACAAAAGGGGAATAGAAGGAAGGAAGGTCCAAGCAGATGGGCCAGGGTTGGCTCCGGCCCCGGTTCACGCTCCACTCTGGTCCACGCTTCACTTCGGTCCACGCTTCACTTCGGTCCACGCTCCGGTTCCGCGATGAAACCCGGCAGGCAGCGTGGTGGGTATTGTCGGCGCGAGCGGACCTTACATGCAGGGGGGTTCATATATCGGGGAGGAATCGTGTCTCGTGCCTCTTGACTTTCCAATGGCCAATGGTAAACCCTCCAATGGCAGACTCCAACTCCAACCGACTCGTGTCTCTGGCTCGCTCTTGTCTCTGACTCACCGACTCCCTCCCACTCAACTTCGACTCACCGACTCTCCCACTCAACTTCGTAAGTAGTCCCACGCGAGCGCATATATTACGAGCTCGTGTATCAAGCCGCGTGCTTTTAGGACACACCCACCGGTGAGCTCGCCTCGGCCCTGGTTGGTCGCGAGGGCTCACCGACTCCGCCCTGAACAGGGCCACGCCTCGCTCTGATAACTCCTCCCCCTTCTTCTCCAGCTTGACCGTGTGGTTAATGGCGTCTTGAGCCAGGCAGCGAACTAGTAAGGGCATTTTATGAGATATTTCACAAATCTGTTAACTAAATTGTTACCAAAAAATTTCTTCACCAATATGTTTGTAAAGGTGTGTAATAACATGTGTTAAAATGTTGAAGTTCAACTCCCGTGGGAAACCCAGAAAAAAAGCTGTTGAATTCGGGTACCGAAAAATTATTTTCGAGAATTTTTATTTTTTTTAATCGGCCCTTAAGTAACTTATGAGGGGTCAAATAAGGGTTTTTCATGATTCTGAGTTGATTGTTAACATTTATATTTTCACTTTTACATTTACACACAAAGTAGCTTTTATTTCACATACATATATAATACTCAAGAGTTATTTCTCATTCACAATGTCAGAAGTTTCAACAGTCATTGTCTATGTCTTCTTCAGACTCAACAACATCATGACTGCAGTTTCTGCATGTAATGCCATTACAGACTCCACAGGCCGAGATGCACGTGACCCCATTCTTCTTGCAGCTGCATCGCCGGTTGCTGCAATCTCCATGACAATTACAGCTCGTGAACTGCAATAGCTCCTCAGGAGCCGTGGGGTCCAGTGTTGGAACTGGCTCATACCCATGCACACCTATTGTCCATCCATAGTCACTGGGGTTCAGAGACATGCTCTGTAGAAGGATCCAGTCGTACTTCCAGGATAGATCAACTGGATCACATCTAGTAGTCCAGAATCTTCCATGATGTTACCCATTGATCCAAGATAAGACTTCAGCAGGTGAAAACCACCCAACCTTGGAATGACGGGTAGATTTGCCTGCTTTATTATATTCACAGCCTTCAGCCAAATCGGAAGATCAAAGGTCACTATAGCGACCCCAGTGCGCCATATGCACTCTTTCAGAGTGGTGAAGATGGTGTTGAGGTCATTAGGGTCTCCTTCAATAACTGGGAGGAACTCGATCTGTGTGCTCTGCTTTGCATCATTAGCATGGATTCTCTTCATCCAGCCATTCCAGTTGGAGTGTGGGAACTCAGGATCGTTGGCTTTGATCACCCACCCCGCTGCCCAGAGTGTGTCACCTGGAGTGAGGAGTGGCTGATCATGAGCCAGGGAGGAGTAAAGCTCAGCGAGGGGGAGAAACATGATCGCGTTCGTTCCTATCTGTTTCCTGTTCGTAAATGGAATAATCTTTACTTCAGTTCCTCTCAGGATCTTAGCTTTGTCGAGTGCCTTCAACTTCACCCGGGGGAAAGCTGCTGTTGTCTGTGGATCTGGCAAAGGTGGTGCCGGAGAGGTGACTTCGATCCAACCCATTGAGTGAAAGGGAGTGTTTCCGTGAATAGAGACAATGTTTAAATCTATATTGTCTCCAACAAACTGAGTGACTGCATTGTTTGTTTCCCCAACCTCCATAAAGACCACCTGATCATTACTTGACAATTCACTTTCACTGGCTGGCACTTTGGCTGTCATCACTGATTGATCCTCAAGCGCAGCATCAACCGCAACCTCATCATTGATCTGTTCATCGGTTTCCTCCACAATGGTGTCAAGAGTGCCAGAAGTATCTGGAACATCATCTCCACTCCTACTATTAAGGAAGCAGTATTTGTAGTTTTGTGTCTCCGTGTAAGACTCAGTGTATCCCAGCCGGTGGAACTTGTTGAGCATCCATTTTGACCCAAATCTATGATCAAGTTGTATGGCAAGCCCCATTTGGTGTGGCAATACTCCAGACCGAGGTCGACAGGCCTTAATAAAATTCTGCCCCCAAACGGCAACTCTTTCGTCTGTCTTGACAATCGGTCTCAAGAACATCTGAAGGCTTGCAGGAACAAGTGTCAGCTGACTATCGATGTCAGTCATACTGTGTGTGGTGGGGTATGACTTTGGACCTAAATCAATCAAGGCAATATCATTGGATATGAACTTGAGTGCCGTCTTTATGATCTGAGTCTTCTCATCTCCATGGTCAAGATTAGCATGATGCCCTCGCAGAATATTGTCGGTGCCATCTTTGAGACAGAGTACATCTGCCCTTCTTTCCTGTGTTGTGAAATACAAGGTGTCTTCGTATTTCTCTAGAAGTTTTATCTTTAGCCAATGCTTTGAATAAGAAAGGCTCTTCTCTGGTGACTGATCAAACTCCTGCAGCTTTTCATGGACTTGGTCCATGTTCATTACCCCATGCTCTAATTCTGAGTCTAACCATTCGCAGAATTCAATAAAAACTGCCTCTCGCTCCTCATCAATACTCCTCTGTTCTCTCTTCCTTTTTCCTTCCTCATCAGTCTTGGACAAACTGTCACCTCTCGCAAACATAAGTTTGCATCGCAAATGGTACAGTGTTTCTTCTGCTACCAAGTCGTTGATCCCTTCCAGGCGTCCAGTGACTTCAGTGCCCCAGTCATCCCCGCGACTCCGTGCTGTCTTCAGCAAGCTTGCCTTCAGTGTATCTGCAGTCAAATTATCTGGCACTCTGTATTTCTTTCTAGCTTGTGCTGGATTATTTTTGTAGAGCTGGGCTGGTTGGTTGCAAAGAATGCATACATCCTTATACAGGAGGTCAACTGACTGTGATCTTCTAGAACTGCAGCCAGTTGATGAACTGAACTCACAAGTAGTGCGTCTTCTCTTCAACTTTGATGACTCTTTCTCTGCCTTTGATGCTTGAGCTGACTTCTTGGTGGTTGCAACAAAGTTGTTGTACAGATCATTTTTACACTTCTGGTGGTACCTCAGTTTTCCTTCCTTTTGAGCCTCCTTCATACGTTCCACAACAGTAACATTTTCGACAGTTTCTGCTTGTTTCAATAAAGTTGAGTATCCCTTTGGAGTTGCCTGTATGAGCCTTTCAGCTGGTGTATCCGAGCGTGCACAGATGAAGCAATTGAGCACAGGTGGAGTAACGTTTTCATCCATATTGCTAGACTCCATGTCCTGCAAAGTAGAAAATGAGATATATTTAGAAATTATTTTTCCACAAAGGAGTGTCTGTGGTGAAATATAAATGTTAACAATCAACTCAGAATCATGAAAAACCCTTATTTGACCCCTCATAAGTTACTTAAGGGCCGATTTAAAAAAATAAAAATTCTCGAAAATAATTTTTCGGTACCCGAATTCAACAGCTTTTTTTCTGGGTTTCCCACGGGAGTTGACCTTCAACATTTTAACACATGTTATTACACACCTTTACAAACATATTGGTGAAGAAATTTTTTGGTAACAATTTAGTTAACAGATTTTCATATGTTTCCCTTACTAAACGCTACTGGCAAGCAAGGGAACACAATTTGGAGGGAGGCAAGCCGCAAAATGAACGGGATTGAACAAGGGGCCGAGGTTATTTGATTAATGCAACGCAGAGTCAAACTATTGGAAACAGAGCCTTACCTGAAACACATACTAATGAAATAACTGAAAGGTTCCTCTGGTATCCTACGTGTTGCAATATGGACTAACTAGGGTGCGACCTTTGACCTTTGGACGATGGGGATATTTACAGGGAATTATTTACAAGGCTTATTATTTTACAAAGTGAAGGTTCTAAAAACCGCAACAATATATATATATATATATATATATATATATATATATATATATATATATATATATATATATATATATATATATATATATATATATATATATATATATACAGTATATATATGTATATATATATACAGTATATATATACACAAAGAATTAAGTTAAGCACCCCCCCCGTTTCTTTACAACCTCGCACATTACAAGTTTGTTGTCGTCAAAACAGTGTAATATACCCATGATATTGCTATATTTTCTGGAGAAGTGATATTATGGTCACATAAAAACATAACAATCATGCCGTTTTCAATATTTTATTCTGAATAATTTAAGGTGAAATTTTTTGGGAATTTTAGGCATATTTTCACCTCAATTTAAGTATGGAGCTATAGGTCCATCACGGACAGTGTGGATGACGTTTATGTTTTCTAACGTACAGTCATTGTTCTGAGAAGACCTCTAGCGATCTTTGCGTCAATAACGTGTGTAGGACCCACGTGATCGGATCACTGACTCAACCAATCACTTTTTTTCACTTTGATCACTCAATTTCATCAATGGATAATTGCTAATGTCATACCAATCATTATTTGTTCTCACATACCTTAGAATATATGCCAATGTATACATATACACAAAGAATATATATTAGGGGGTGCTTACCTTAATTCGTTGTGTAGGGGTGCTTAACTTAATTCTTTGTGTATATGTGTATATATATGTATATATATATATATTGTTGCGAATATGGAATTTGGCCTCCATATCCGCTTGTAAATATTCCCCTATTTTCTCCAATACTCCCCAACTTTCCCCAATCCCCCATTCCCTAGTCCCATTGCATGTAAATAACAATCAGTAGAGCCGACCTTCCCCTTATTCCCCCATTAAATGTCGTGCCCAGGTCCACCGCACCACACGTAGCCAACTTTCGGACATCTTCCTAGTTATTCTTAATCTATGTCAGTTAAGGCCTCGTTTCCATTAATTATGACTCTTCGTTGCACCAGAATGTGATTATATGGCATCAGTAGTGAGTTTAGGACCTTTCCCATACCTCCTCCCATCTTCTTCCCCAAACAACAACAATAACAACAACTACAACAACAATTACAACAACAACAGAGGGGATGGCGGCGGAGCGGGGGAGGATGCGTCCTCACACCGGCTCGATTAGCTCCAGACCATGCGCTCCACGGGGTTACCCCGAAGGGGCTGGCTGTCAGCTCCTCGTCGGGGGCGGAGCCAGTAACCCCCCCCGCACGCACCCAATGAGAAGCAACGTGCCGATTCCACGAGGCGGAGCTAACGAGCCGAGGGCGTGTCACTCCCCGCCGGATATATGCGGCCCCGCGCCGGATGTGACGAGAGATTCGCCCCCAGCTGGAGAAAGACGGACCTGCGAGCGCTGAAACAGATGCGCCTGAGTTTGGAGAGGCCTGAGAAAGAACGTCACCTCTGAGCGCTGCGACGAGACCTCCCCGCATCTCTGGACCGAACCGTGTACCCTGCTTTGAGCCAAGAGTGCACCTTGAGCCATCGCTATCTGCCTTTCCTAGCCATCAAACCCCGTGTGAGTCAGCGTTGTCCCGTTTATCTGTCGTCTGTCTAGGGTTAATATAAGAGTGTGTCTAAGTGCCTGTCTTTCTATGCTGTCCCTCTTGTAGTTGTAATCTAACCTTCCGCCTTAATATAACCTCCTCCGGAGGTCTTGAGAACTGAACCCCTGGTGTCGTATTGTGTCATTATAACCCAGCCGGGTGTCTTCTTTTTCTTATTGAGCCAGCGTAGCGCGACTTCGTCAACGTCGAGTATAGTCGGGTAATTTGTGCGGACACGACGGCCATTCCGCTCGGCCCACCTTAACATCAAAGTCGTGTCTGTAACAATTGGTGTCGAGGAGTGGAATTCGAACCCGGGACTAAATTTATTAGGCCCAAATTTTGGGAGGGAAAATCGATTCGGAGCGCGTACTGCGCTCGACGAAATTATAACGAAAAAAAAAATTGGATTTGTTTTACGAAACTCGAATTTTGCAAGTCGCGCTATGGCGGATCAAGACAGCTGGGGTCCGGTAAAGGAGAGTGAGGTAGGGTCGATCCAGGACCAAAATGAGGGGCAGGAGGAGAGCGAAGCAGTGAGGGCGGCAGGTTCGCAAAATAGCGCCGTCACGCACGAAGAAGCGGGCGCGCAAAATGGCGCCTCGCTGGTCACCGTGCCCGCGACCGAAGTAGCGCCGCTGGGAAGATTGGAACTTTTTTTTATACAAATGACGGCCCTTATGGAAAAGAATAGTGAGCGATTGGAAAACCAAATGGGGGTAATGGGGAACCGGATGGATGCTCAGAGTGAGCAATTGGGGGTAATGAGGGACGAAGCGAGGGCTCGGAGTGAGCAATTGGGGGTAATGAGGGACGAAGCGAGGGCTCGGAGTGAGCAATTGGGGGTAATGAGGGACGAAGCGAGGGGTACCAGTGAGGGGTTAGACAATAATTTTGAGGAGTTAGACAAGAAATTTGGGAAGATAGACAATAATTTTGAGGGGTTAGACAACGGGATAAAAGAAGTGAAAAATGGGTTAATGGGGGTAGAAAATAGAATGGCTGCCCAGGAGAATCAGATAGAGGGAGTGAAAAATGGGTTAGAGGGGTTAGAAAACAGTATGGAAGGCAAATTGAGGGACATGAGGAACCAAGCGGAAAGGGAAGTTAAACAAATGGAGCAGCAGATAGAGGGGGTCAGAATGGGGGTAGAAACCAAACTGGATGCTCACAGGGAGGAAATGGAGCAGATGAGGGTGGCATCTGGGCAGGAGATGCAAGTGATGGGAGAGGAGATCAGAAGAGGAGTGAGTGAGGAGGTCGGAGGAGTGCGCGAGGAGGTGAGGCACTGTGAGGAGCACATGGAAAAGGAGGTGAGAAAGGGGACTGTAAAGTTACAGGGGGGCATAGAGGTCCTGACGCAGGAGGTGGAGCAGCTGACGGTGGGACAGACGGAGTTAGTGGAGCAGGTTCAAAGGAACACTGCGGTATTAGGAGGTTTAAAGGCGACACAGAAAGAACTCAAAGATGACTTGGTAGCGACGAAGAGGGAATGTCAGATGGTACGTGAGGGACTGACAACGAGGTTGGACGAGGTGATAGAGGTAATGGAGACGAAGGACCGGCAGGTGAGGACGCACATGGAAACGGTCAAGGTAGCCTTGGAGGACGAGCTTGAGGAGACGTACCGGGGAATAAAAGAGGTGAAGCACAAATTAGAAGAAGTGGAAGAAGGGATGAGCGAAATTAAGAAGCGACGGAGAGGGGATAAGAAAGAGATAAAAGAGGAGATAAAAGAATTGGTCCAAAGTCTGTGTTTGGATCGTGATGATGTGCTCATTAACCGGATGAGGGATTCGCAGGTGATGGAGGAGAAGCGAAGAGGAAGAGGACCCGGTGTAAGTGGTGACCAATATGGTCGTGCGTATGATGCGCCAGGGGATTTAATAAGCTTGGGGGTCGAGATAGACCCGGGTGTTCGTGAGAGGCCGTTGGTGAAGTGTGCGACAGGTCTGGTGTGCGAAAGAGGAGGTGTGCGAGAAAGTCCGACTCTGGGGTGTGTGAGGAAAAAGTGCGTGCCAAGGAGTGAGGGTGCTGGCGAGAGTGAGTCGGTCGTAGCGCGTGTGCGAGGGGGCACATGGAAGCGCGGTGTGGTGAGTGTTACAGAGGGTGTGACGGGAGAGTGTGCGCGAGAAAGGTGTGTAACGGACAGGTGCATGGGGAAAGAGTGCGCTGTCAAAGGCAAGGAAGAATGCACACCTGTGGTGAGTGTTACAGAGGGTGTAACGGGAGAGTGTGCGCGAGAAAGGTGTGTAACGGACAGGTGCATGGGGAAAGAGTGCGCTGTCAAAGGCAAGGAAGAATGCACACCTGTGGTGAGTGTTACAGAGGGTGTAACGGGAGAGTGTGCGCGAGAAAGGTGTGTGACGGACAGGTGCATGAGGAAAGAGTGCGCTGTCAGAAGTAAGGAAGGGTGTCCACCTGTGGGGAGTGTTACAGAGGGTGTAACGGGAGAGTGTGCGCGAGAAAGGTGTGTGACGGGCAGGTGCACGAGGAAAGAGTGCGCTGTCAAGAGTAAGGGTGAGTGCGCTGTCAAGAATGGAGGTGAGAGTAGTGAGAGTGACATGGAGCGTGAGGTGGTTGTGACAGGTGAGCGAGGATGTACACCTGGGATGGAAGGATGCACACCTGGAATGGTAGAGCGTGAGTGGGAATGCACGCTGGAGTTGGTAGTGAGGCACGTGGTAGGCTGTGCGAATGAGAGCACACCTGTGATTGTCACAGAGGAGGTGACCGAGGAGGGGGCGCGAAGAGGTGTATTGGTGAGGTGTGCGAGCGACGAATGTGTGCCAAAGTGTTCGGTGGTCAGGTGTGTGACCAAGGCTGTGAGTGGAATGAGTGTACCTGGGTGTGTAAGGAAAGGTACGAGGGGCATGGAAACGGCTGGATGTGTGAGCAAGGAACGGGCTGCGGGATGTAAGCATGCAGGTGAAGCATCGACGTTAGACGGGGTAGAGTTTAGAACGACTTATAGCCGAGTCGGGCCCTCGGTGCGTGCTGGGCCTCGCTTTGAACGACCGCGTCCGTGCTCCACTAGGCGGAGCGGGCAGCCCGATAGAAAGGGTCGTCATGGCGACCACTTTTTGGTGAGGCATTCCGGCAGGCCGAGATCGAGCCATGGGATGGCTCCGTGCCGAGATGGTGCGTGGGATCTCGGCCCGGGTAAACCTCCTTCCCTGCACCGAATGCGGGATGCATCCAGCCGCTGGCACAAAACAACCAGCATCCATTGCTTGGCTTTACGAAACCGGGCTTTGGACAGGGATTGGCGCACCGAGAGGTATTAGTGAGTAGACTGGGTGATGAGGTTAGTGTTTTGGACCCAAAATTAGAGAAAAACAAAATTTGATGATTGGCAAGGGATTGGCAGTAGTGATTGGCAGATGATGGGCAGTGATTGGCAAATTTTTAATTTGTTGAAATTTGATGTGCAAAATTGGTAGTGAGAGACCCCCGATGTGGTGGGATGGCAAATCCACCATCCTTCCCATGTGGGGGCAAAGGAGCAATAGTTTATGGGGTGTATGGCAGTGAAAACTAGCCCGGGTGGGTTAGGATATTGTGTGTAGGGATCTAGCGAAGATGACAGTAGGTAACGTTAAGGTTAGTTAGTGACTGATACCTGTAGTGGGGACGCAGGTAGATTAGTGTGGATTATAATGACGAGGGAGCGCAATAGTTAAAGGGACGACTGGGAAGCGCAAGTTTCAGAAGGGAGTAGTTAGCTGAGATGATGCTGTGTGTGTGAGGATTGAACAGGTGTGATTGCACAGGTGTGCAACTGGACAGGTGTGTGGAGCAGTGTATGAGTAGTGAGTGTGTGGATCAGCGCGAATGCGCTTGGGGAGAGAAGGGTGCCGGTGGCACCAGGTGTGAGAGCACAGGTGTGCAGGTACAGGTGTGTGGAGAGAGTTGGAGTGAGTGGTACGGAGTGGTGTGCATGGTGCGAAGGTGTGGATGGGGGAAGAGTGGACCCCTTTCACGAGCACCCGGGGCGGGTAGTGTAAGTGTTAGGTAGAGGGTGTAGGTAAATTGTGGTTGGATATTGGCATTTGTGGTGCGGTTGCAGAATGGTGTTGTGAATGGGTGCATTAGTGTTGTGGAAATGGCTGGGCGTGTAGCCTGTTAGTGTGTGTAGTTGGTTGGGCACTCCACCACTGTGAGGATGTCGGCCAGGTGAGGCCGCAGGTGGGCTCTGGGAGCCGGTAGTTGTGAGTGGGTGCCTGAGGATCCCGGGTGTGGATCGGGCAGCCCAGTGCCAGAGAGGGCACGGAGTGGGGAGAGCGCCAGAGGGCCTTCCCCAGGTAGATAGGTTAGGGTAAGGAGCAGGTAAGCTCGGAGGCAACTGCAGTGGTGGAGGGGTGCAGGTGGGTAGACCCACTGGGAGAGGTACACGCCACAGCCCAGAAATTGTACGAGGGCACCGGGAGATGAATCGGGGGAGTGAGACCCCAAATTGAAGAGCACCACAGTTTGGCCAATGGGAATTGGTTTTTAGAACCCATAGTGTAAGAGGGCCAATGGTTTGGCCGGAGAAAGACCCCGGGTAGTGTAAAGTTGTTAAAGTCATTTAGGAAATAGTTAGGATTGATGAACCTGTCGCACCATACGCAGCCACTTACCTGTGGTGATGATGATGACTCCACACCTGTGTTTTCTTTGTTTGTGTTGCAGAAATGAGAATTGTTGTTGGATTTGTGAGACGCATCACGACGTGGATGAGACATTGGGGTGATTCCATCTCTCCCTCCCTAGGAGGGACTGATGATGAATTGGTGATGGCAAATTTTGATGTTGAGTTGGAGATGGCAAATTTTGATGAGAGTTGAAAATGGCAAATTTGATTGGTTAGGAGGGAGAGAAGACGAATTTGGTTTATGGGAGGAACGGGGAAGACAGTAGGGATGTTTGTTGATTTGTAAAGTAGATGTTTATGGGTAGTGTTGTGTTTTGTGGATACAGTAAGGGGTAAGGGAGGGGCCATGTAGGTTACCTGGTGGGGGGGGGGCGTACGATAGGAACGTACCTGTCTCACCTGGTTCCCATGTGCCCCCAGTGTGCATTACCTTATATTGCGTGCACTTTTGCGCCCTTACCACCTTACTCACTTGTTTCTTCTTTTGTCTCCCACCTCCGAGGATCTGGCTTTGGGGTAGAGAGAGAGGAGAGAGAGGTGCTGGCTACGCAGTTGTGGGCCTGCACTTTCGCTGTTGGCTGCCTGGATCGATACACCATATGGACCGCAATGTTTGTGGCCACCCACAATGGACCGCAGCTCTTTTGCGGCCAAGCACCACCCGTGGAAGGACCTATGGGTCAACGTGGCACCTATGCCATAAAGGTGAACCACTGTTAACACCACCAAGTGCACCACAAGAAGAGCAAGAGACACCTGCAGGGTTAGGGGTTGTCGAATTTATTTTTATTCCAATGAACAATGGTGACTGCACCGATTGGTGGTGGGGTGGTGCTGTTGATGCTCGGGAAGGGTGCTCTGCACGTTATTAAAGGCCGTCGGCCACAGAGCACTCGTGGGTTGGTGTATCGATGTTGGCAAGCGCGCTCTCTCTATGCATAACATCTGCATGTGTTCCTCCAAAGACAGGTCCTGGATCGTAGTGTAGATATCAGCGTAATCTTGTAAATAATGCTCCCTACCGGCTGTATGTGTAGTTTGCGAATTCTTTCCGGATTCGGTTATCCTGTGGGTGTGTTTCTGTGAGGAGAAGGGTGCAACGTCGCAGGGGGACATATTTACTCATTTGTGAATATCTGTAAAACTGTCGCACTCAGGGTAGAGTTAATAGTAGAGGGAACTACATTGCGTGCCACACTAAAGTAGGTAAAAATTTATCGGGTCGGGACGCCCCGAGGGTAGAGAAGGGTGCAATGTTGCGAATATGGAATTTGGCCTCCATATCCGCTTGTAAATATTCCCCTATTTTCTCCAATACTCCCCAACTTTCCCCAATCCCCCATTCCCTAGTCCCATTGCATGTAAATAACAATCAGTAGAGCCGACCTTCCCCTTATTCCCCCATTAAATGTCGTGCCCAGGTCCACCGCACCACACGTAGCCAACTTTCGGACATCTTCCTAGTTATTCTTAATCTATGTCAGTTAAGGCCTCGTTTCCATTAATTATGACTCTTCGTTGCACCAGAATGTGATTATATGGCATCAGTAGTGAGTTTAGGACCTTTCCCATACCTCCTCCCATCTTCTTCCCCAAACAACAACAATAACAACAACTACAACAACAATTACAACAACAACAGAGGGGATGGCGGCGGAGCGGGGGAGGATGCGTCCTCACACCGGCTCGATTAGCTCCAGACCATGCGCTCCACGGGGTTACCCCGAAGGGGCTGGCTGTCAGCTCCTCGTCGGGGGCGGAGCCAGTAACCCCCCCCGCACGCACCCAATGAGAAGCAACGTGCCGATTCCACGAGGCGGAGCTAACGAGCCGAGGGCGTGTCACTCCCCGCCGGATATATGCGGCCCCGCGCCGGATGTGACGAGAGATTCGCCCCCAGCTGGAGAAAGACGGACCTGCGAGCGCTGAAACAGATGCGCCTGAGTTTGGAGAGGCCTGAGAAAGAACGTCACCTCTGAGCGCTGCGACGAGACCTCCCCGCATCTCTGGACCGAACCGTGTACCCTGCTTTGAGCCAAGAGTGCACCTTGAGCCATCGCTATCTGCCTTTCCTAGCCATCAAACCCCGTGTGAGTCAGCGTTGTCCCGTTTATCTGTCGTCTGTCTAGGGTTAATATAAGAGTGTGTCTAAGTGCCTGTCTTTCTATGCTGTCCCTCTTGTAGTTGTAATCTAACCTTCCGCCTTAATATAACCTCCTCCGGAGGTCTTGAGAACTGAACCCCTGGTGTCGTATTGTGTCATTATAACCCAGCCGGGTGTCTTCTTTTTCTTATTGAGCCAGCGTAGCGCGACTTCGTCAACGTCGAGTATAGTCGGGTAATTTGTGCGGACACGACGGCCATTCCGCTCGGCCCACCTTAACATCAAAGTCGTGTCTGTAACAATATATATATATATATATATATATATATATATATACACATTATATATATATATATATACGTATATATATATATATATATATATATATATATATATATATATATATATATATATATGTGTTTATGTATATGTATGTATACACTCAAATGCTAAACATGTTCACATAACATGGAATGAAGTACTAGGCTGGCTAGTGAAGGCTAGTGTCGATCTGCGTTGGCAGACAGGTAGAACAATGGATGCAATCAACAGGACATTGAATGAGGTGTGCTATCTGCTGTGGGATGCAAGGATAAGCGGTCATTTTTGGGTATTATAACCATTCATCAAAGCAAAAATAAAGCCTCTCCTCTAACGAAGGGTTAAAATGAAGGCTCTCCTCCAACGAAGGGTTAAAATAAAGGCTCTCCAACGAAGGGTTAAAATATAGGCTCTCCTCCAACGAAGGGTTAAAATAGAGGCTCTCCTCCAATGAAGGGTTAAAATAAAGGCTCTCCTCCAACGAAGGGTTAAAATAAAGGCTCTCCTCCAACGAAGGGTTAAAATAAAGGCTCTCCTCCAACGAAGGGTTAAAATAAAGGCTCTCCTCTAACGAAGGGTTAAAATAAAGGCGCTCCTCCAACGAAGGGTTAAAATAAAGGCGCTCCTCCGACGAAGGGTTAAAATAAAGGCTCTCCTCCAACGAAGGGTTAAAATAAAGGCTCTCCAACGAAGGGTTAAAATAAAGGCTCCTCCAACGAAGGGTTAAAATAAAGGCTCCTCCAACGTAGGGTTAAAATAAAGGCTCTCCAACGAAGGGTTAAAATATAGGCTCCTCCAACGAAGGGTTAAAATAAAGGCTCTCCTCCAACGAAGGGTTAAAATAAAGCCTCTCCTCCAACGAAGGGTTAAAATAAAGGCTCTCCTCCAACGAAGGGTTAAAATAAAGGCTCTCCTCCAACGAAGGGTTAAAATAAAGGCTCCTCAAACGAAGGGTTAAAATAAAGGCTCTCCTCCAAGGAAGGGTTAAAATAAAGGCTCTCCTCCAAGGAAGGGTTAAAATAAAGGCTCTCCTCCAAGGAAGGGTTAAAATAAAGGCTCTCCTCCAAGGAAGGGTTAAAATAAAGGCTCTCCTCCAACGAAGGGTTAAAATATAGGCTCTCCAACGAAGGGTTAAAATAAAGGCGCTCCTCCAACGAAGGGTTAAAATAAAGGCTCTCCTCCAAGGAAGGGTTAAAATAAAGGCTCTCCTCCAAGGAAGGGTTAAAATAAAGGCTCTCCTCCAACGAAGGGTTAAAATAGAGGCTCTCCAACGAAGGGTTAAAATAAAGGCGCTCCTCCAAGGAAGGGTTAAAATAAAGGCTCTCCTCCAAGGAAGGGTTAAAATAAAGGCTCTCCTCCAACGAAGGGTTAAAATAAAGGCGCTCCTCCAACGAAGGGTTAAAATAAAGGCGCTCCTCCAACGAAGGGTTAAAATAAAGGCTCTCCAACGAAGGGTTAAAATAAAGGCTCCTCCAACGAAGGGTTAAAATAAAGGCTCTCCAACGAAGGGTTAAAATAAAGGCTCCTCCAAGGAAGGGTTAAAATAAAGGCTCTCCTCCAAGGAAGGGTTAAAATAAAGGCTCTCCTCCAACGAAGGGTTAAAATATAGGCTCTCCAACGAAGGGTTAAAATAAAGGCGCTCCTCCAACGAAGGGTTAAAATAAAGGCTCTCCTCCAAGGAAGGGTTAAAATAAAGGCGCTCCTCCAACGAAGGGTTAAAATAAAGGCTCTCCTCCAAGGAAGGGTTAAAATAAAGGCTCTCCTCCAAGGAAGGGTTAAAATAAAGGCTCTCCTCCAACGAAGGGTTAAAATAGAGGCTCTCCAACGAAGGGTTAAAATAAAGGCGCTCCTCCAAGGAAGGGTTAAAATAAAGGCTCTCCTCCAAGGAAGGGTTAAAATAAAGGCTCTCCTCCAAGGAAGGGTTAAAATAAAGGCTCTCCTCCAACGAAGGGTTAAAATAGAGGCTCTCCTCCAACGAAGGGTTAAAATAAAGGCGCTCCTCCAACGAAGGGTTAAAATAAAGGCGCTCCTCCAACGAAGGGTTAAAATAAAGGCTCTCCAACGAAGGGTTAAAATAAAGGCTCCTCCAACGAAGGGTTAAAATAAAGGCTCTCCAACGAAGGGTTAAAATAAAGGCTCCTCCAACGAAGGGTTAAAATAAAGGCTCCTCCAACGTAGGGTTAAAATAAAGGCTCTCCAACGAAGGGTTAAAATATAGGCTCCTCCAACGAAGGGTTAAAATAAAGGCTCTCCTCCAACGAAGGGTTAAAATAAAGGCTCTCCTCCAACGAAGGGTTAAAATAAAGGCTCTCCTCCAACGAAGGGTTAAAATAAAGGCTCTCCTCCAACGAAGGGTTAAAATAAAGGCTCCTCCAACGAAGGGTTAAAATAAAGGCTCTCCTCCAAGGAAGGGTTAAAATAAAGGCTCTCCTCCAAGGAAGGGTTAAAATAAAGGCTCTCCTCCAACGAAGGGTTAAAATAAAGGCTCTCCTCCAACGAAGGGTTAAAATATAGGCTCTCCAACGAAGGGTTAAAATAAAGGCGCTCCTCCAACGAAGGGTTAAAATAAAGGCTCTCCTCCAAGGAAGGGTTAAAATAAAGGCTCTCCTCCAAGGAAGGGTTAAAATAAAGGCTCTCCTCCAACGAAGGGTTAAAATAGAGGCTCTCCAACGAAGGGTTAAAATAGAGGCTCTCCAACGAAGGGTTAAAATAAAGGCTCCTCCAACGAAGGGTTAAAATAAAGGCTCTCCTCCAACGAAGGGTTAAAATAAAGGCTCTCCTCCAACGAAGGGTTAAAATAAAGGCTCTCCTCCAACGAAGGGTTAAAATAAAGGCTCCTCCAACGAAGGGTTAAAATAAAGGCTCCTCCAACGAAGGGTTAAAATAAAGGCTCTCCTCCAACGAAGGGTTAAAATAAAGGCTCTCCTCCAAAACGTCAGTTTCTCTTAGCCTCCCACTGCTGTTCGCGCACCTCGATCAATGTCCTCTTGATGTCTACCTTCACATAACGCCTGGATTTGTCCTGGGGAGAAAATGTAGATCTAAAATGATTGTGTACTTCACAATAGATGCGAAAGGTTCGGAACCCAATCCAAAAAGCAATGTGAAAGAGATGAAGAGCAGGCTCACAGTTCAGCGGTGGAGATGCATTTTATTTCGAATGGACAACTTATATAGGGGTCCCTGCACCCCCTTTTGCGGTTAAACATAACCTCAGAGAGCTGTGTGGGCGTGCAGACGTGCTTTGTACCTTCTGAAGAGAGGCTTATCTGACCTGTACAGGCTCTTCTTATTAGTGTAGGTCTGTAATTTCTGTGAACATTCGTTCTTTCCCATTGCCCGCCGTGGGCGCCACACACTCGAGGGACTTGGAGTGTTCTGGGCACGTGGGATTTAATGTACGCTCACCCCAATCCTTCCCTTACCTACCCTCCCCCTTTTGACTTGTACTTTGTCATTTCAACAAGTAGGTCAAGATGTTTCTGCTGAGCCAACTTCAAGCGAAAGGGAACTCATTTTGCAATGGGATGGTGACCTGAGGCGTGAACCATTTTTACATGTTTTTTTTTTTTAACTTCAATGCAACAACGTGATCACTTCCACTGCCTTTTGTTGAAACATTTATCCCATCTGTTTTTTGAGGGATGGCAGGGTGAATAAATCAAAATCCTAAATTCTTTTTCGAGTTCTTGAGTTACTTCATTTGAAAGCTCAGGGAGGCAAGTCATGATATACCCACAAAACCGAGCAGTTAATTTTTACGGTCATGGCAGGGCCTGCACAGCCTCCCATGAAATTAACTACGGTGCCGCAGAATTTTAAACGCCGCACGCCTCACGCACGCAATGCCCTTTTTGAACACGGCCTAGCAGGTCAACAGGACCTTCCCTTAATTGGCCTGTCAAAAATGTACTTTAGGCTTGGTTTTGGTTACCCTTGGGAAGACATGATGCATAATTTGCCGTTTTGTGATCACCCGTGGGTCATTGTTAGCTTTACTCGGATTATGCACTCGTTTTTAGGAGCCCAAGCTTCTCGCGTTTTAACGTTCTGGCACAGAAGAGCCTGCTCGTCGGGGGGTGTAGTTCAACAATCATGACGTTTGCTGTCTCGTTGTCAGTGCCTCGTATTCACCTGTGTCATTCTCTGAAACTGGTACCTGTGATGATTACCGTATTTCACGTTCTGACGAATAAGTGTTAAACGAAGTAAATTCAATCGTATTATGCAAGTTTAAATGAAGACGGATGCTTTAATCGGTTTATTTTTTTTATTTTTTATTTTTTTGTCTACGAGATCGAGGCTCGTGTAAGCCTGTACATCATTCACACAAAAAAAAAAAAAGACACAGAACATACAACAAAGGAAGCGGGAGACAAGATTGGGAGAGAGAGGGAAGAACACAAGTACAACAGCAGAGAACAGGGACATCGGGAGATCTGTGGGAGAGAGAAGGCTTGTGGGGAGGAGGCATGGGAGTGGGGGGGGGGGGGGGGGGACAGGTGTAAAACACATGGACACTGCTAGATCTTCCAGGAAAGAAAGAAGTCCGCATTTAAAAAAAAACTGGATCTGGGATGAATTAACAGGGGTAGAAGTGATCAAGGTTTTGGATGGGGGAAGATAAGAGATGGTGGTGAACAGATGTTTTAAAGACCTGGAGGGAGGAGTGGGATTGAAGGGAGTGAGGGAGTTTGTTCCAGAGGTGGGAGTAAAGAGGAATGAAGGAGTGAAGATGGGCAGAGAGTCTTGATTTTGGCAGTTTCACCAGAAGAGGGTTACTGGCAGATCTTGTGCGACCTGTACGAATATTTGGGGGTCAGAGCACAGATAGGCCGGACATAGGGGACAGAGCTAGGGTGGAGAGGAGTCCGTAGAAGCCAAAAAGACCACCTTCTGTTTGGGCTGCATTTCCTGTTAAATAAAAAATTTTGGTTCTTTTTCCTAGCTCTTCCACGAGCCTCGATGTGCTATGTATACAAAAAAACCCCAAAACAGATTTTAGACATACGTAATGTTTTCTTTTAACCACAATGCCATAAACAAGCATATCCCTCTGATCTTAAAGAAGAGTAATTGAAGAGTTCATTTCCAAAATGTTTTGTATAATCCATTTTTGCCATTCTAATTATAATGAATATCACTTCAAGTAAAAATAAAAAAAATGGTTTGTGGATATTTCTCTTTGTTGATAGCATAAGGCAGCGGTCGGGAACCTATGGCTCGCGAGCCATATATGGCTCTTCCGGTGACGGCATATGGCTCCCAGACAATTTTGAGTTGGAAAAAAAAAAAATCAGTTTGGAACTGATTTTAAAATACTTGTGATATTTCTTAATAATAGTGTCATTTTAAAGTAAACAGAAATTAGTTTTGAAGATAAATTTCACGGGTCACGGGTCACCCGTGGGTCGGGTCGGGAACCAATGGCTCGCGAGCATGTCCGCGTCATTGTAAAGGTGAAGAAATCAATTTTATCAGATAGCCAACTAGTTTATCCGCTTCAACCCTTGTAACGGAAAAGATGGCGAAAAGAAAAAAAGACGATGATTACCGTGCATTCCAGGCTGCGTGGACAGAGGAATTTGCATTTGGTGAGAGAGCAGGATCTGCGGTGTCTAATATGCAATGATAAAATTGCATCGATGAAATGGTCAAATATAAAGCGGCACTTCGATACGCACCATGCTTCATTTGCATCGAAATATCCAGCGGGGGACAGCAGGAAAAGGGCATGCGAGGAGCTACAGCGGAGAGTGCAGGCGAGTCAGCAGCAACTACGTGTGTGGACCAAGCAAGGTGACGGGAATTCCGCTAGCTTTGCGGGTGCTTTGGCAATAGTAAGGAATGGAAAGCCATTCACAGATGGCGAGTATGCCAAAACATTCATGCTTGATGTGGCCAATGAACTGTTTGATGACTTCCCAAATAAAGACAAGATAATCAAACGAATAAAAGACATGCCCCTGTCAGCAAGAACTGTGCACGATCGTAGCATCATGATGGCAAATCAAGTCGAGGAAACACAAATTAAGGACATAAACGCCGGGACATACTTTTCTCTCGCGTTAGATGAGTCAACAGACGTTAGCCATCTATCTCAGTGCAGTATAATTGCCAGGTATGCTTCAGGTGACACACTGCGTGAGGAAAGCTTGGCTGTTTTGCCAATGAAAGGGACAACAAGAGGAGAGGATTTATTCACGTCTTTCATGGAGTTTGCTAAAGAAAAAAAACTACCGATGGATAAACTTATTTCTGTCTGTACTGATGGTGCACCCTGTATGTTGGGGAAGAACAAAGGATTTGTAGCGCTTCTCCGTGAACATGAAAAGAGAGCCATCCTAAGTTTTCATTGCATCCTGCACCAGGAGGCGCTTTGCGCTCAGACGTGTGGCCAGGAGCTTGGTGAGGTGATGTCGCTGGTCATTCGAGTGGTCAACTTTATTGTTGCCCGAGCTTTAAATGATCGCCAGTTTAAAGCTCTGTTAGAAGAAGTTGGGAATCATTATCCCGGTCTGCTTTTACACAGCAACGTGCGTTGGTTGTCAAGGGGGAAGGTGCTCAGCCGTTTTGCAGCTTGCCTGAGTGAAATCCGGACTTTTCTTGAAATGAAAGGCGTCAAGCATCCTGAGCTAGACAACACTGACTGGCTCCTGCAGTTTCACTATCTCGTGGACATAACTGGCCATCTGAACCAGCTCAATGTGAAAATGCAAGGTATTGGAAATACAATCTCATCCCTTCAACAAGCAGTGTTTGCATTTGAAAGCAAGCTGGAAGTCTTTCTCAGGGACATTGAAACAGGTCGTCTTCTGCACTTTGAAAGACTGCAACAATTTAGAGATGCATGCTTAGCAAGTGACTCCACTCAACATCTGGATCTCCAGCAGCTAGCTGGCTTTACGTCCAATCTCCTGCAGTCATTCAAAGCACGTTTTGGAGAATTTCGTGCGCGCACTGGTCTTTTCAAGTTCATCACTCATCCACATGAGTGTGCAGTGGACAAAATCGACCTGACATGCATCCCCGGGGTCTCTATCGGAGACTTTGAGCTGGAAGTTGCTGACCTGAAGGCATCAGACATGTGGATGAGTAAGTTCAAGTCACTTAATGGAGAGTTGGAAAGTCTTGCGCGACAGCGAGCAGAGCTGGCGAGGGAACACAAGTGGACAGAAATGAAAAATCTTCAACCTGAAGACCAGCTGATTCTTAAAACTTGGAACGAGCTTCCTGTGACATACCACACAATGCAGCGTGTGAGTATTGCCGTATTGACCATGTTTGGCTCTACATATGCATGTGAGCAGTCATTCTCGCATATGAGGAACATTAAGACCAACCTACGCTCACGTTTAACTGATGGAAGCCTCAACGCCTGCATGAAGCTCAACCTCACCACGTATGAACCAGACTACAAGGCCATCAGCAAAACCATGCAGCACCAGAAGTCGCATTAAAAGTAAGACATATTTAATTTATTATACGTTAAAAATACTATATGGCTCTCAATGAAATATATTTAGAAATATTTGGCTTTTATGGCTCTCCCAGTCAAAAAGGTTCCTGACCCCTGGCATAAGGTGTTTGTTAATATCTCTGCAAAATTTTTTAAAATTTTTTTTTTACATTATTGCCTTAATTTATACATAATGTTCTCAGGATTGATCAGCAAGCTCTTTATGGATAATTTTAATCTCCACGCTTTTTTGGAAAAAAAATATGGGGGGATATTGTAATTGCCTCCATCATGTCTCTGTCCGTCAATCACGCTCACGTCTCCTCATAAACAGTGGGAGAGAAATTCACCAAACTGGTAGCTATGATCACCACATGGCATGATTGTGCGAGAGGAGTATCATTTTTGCCCCGGCCCTGGCCGGGGAGTGGGGGGGGGGGGGGGGGGGGTTGAGGTCGGAAGGGGGGTGGGGGGGGTTGGAGTGAAAAGTTTTTGTTTTTTTTACTTTTTATTATGTAAATTTGTGTATGCAATCAACATTTGGGGGAGGCATGAAATATGTAACAATTTTCTTGGATTTGACCACTGTTCCTGCACCAGGGGGAACGGACGGACATAGGTTCACAAGGGTTAAAACGGGAAAAAAATTAACAACATTTGATATTAGGTCATTCCTTGTGGAACATTTTGCCATTTTTCAACTTCTCTTTAGGTAGGAAGCTTGGGGATTTATGATGGTGCACCATCGACTTCGCTCTAGTTTAGTCATTATTTGGGAGCAATCTTTGTTAATGGGCGATTTCATGAAAAAACTTAAATTGCACTCGGTAGAGCGTATACCTCCACCAGGCTGAATTTGTTTTGCATCCCACTTATAGGCCGGATCTGGATCCAGACCTGAACCAAAATCGTAGAGGTCAGTGTCAATTTTGGTGGAGTTTTGATGACATCCACATTATACAGTACTCCGAATTCTTGTTGCAGACATGCCTGCAGCTGTAGAATAATTTGGGTCGATGTTGAAACAGCAAAGGTCTTGCCTTGTGTCGCTCTTCATGGTTGCTTCATGCAACTTTCTTTGTCTCAAACAGCATGGGTGTTAATTTATTTGATAATCCTAGCCTCCTGGGGTAATTGATTTGGTGAGAGCTGATTGGTTATTCCCTACATTTATGGTTGAGAGACGTGTGTGCACGTGCACGTGTGCGCGCATGTGTGATAAGCCAGTTATTTGATTTATATGTAATTCCATACCCTTGGGCCAATCTCCAAATTTTGCAAACGTGCTTGGGGTACCCACTCATGTCATGGGTGTATCCCCCAAGCAAGACAATTCTATGTATGTATGTATGTACATGTCTGAAATCATGGGGGGAAAAAAAGGACATGAAACTGAGGAGAATCTGACCTAGCACAGGGAAATTTGGACTAACATTGCCATGGTGCACTCCCTGGTTAATTGTTTTTTACGTTGAAGGCTCCAGTTACAGACTATATAGTCCTCATCGAGGTCCGGCCTTAAATAAAAGAACTGCATAAATATAAATAAAAGAGAGAGAATGTAAAGAGTGAAAATGAGAAAGAAAAGTGTGTGATGAAAAGTCTATGACGTTTGTTTGCGAGAAAGAGAGATTAATGCTAGCCCGGTAGCTCTAGTTTGAGTGAGGCAGAAAGTAAGACCAGCAATCCTGACACGGAGAGTGCAAGATGGTTCCGGGCACCACTTTAACGCTCCTAAGTTCGAACGGTAGTACTACCCTGAGCGGTTGCTGTCTACAACCTACTACCTAAGAGTTATTGTTTTAATGTTTTTGCTACAGCTCTAAATATCAATCTTCTTGATGGTTTACTAAAGTTCACGTCACGTTGAGGCAGACCACCGAGTCAGAAACGTGTCCGTGGATCAATTTCTCTCTTGAGGGGTTGGGATGATATTGCCAAAAAGGCTTGTAAAGCCAAAACTATGGTTTAGAAATGAGTTAATTATGAACTAGAACGGCACTCAGTAGAGAGAATACCTCCGCCTGGTTGGCCATATCACTCAATGGTGAAGAATCACTTAAAAATTCCACTAGCTGGATTCGGATCCGGATCTTCACCAAAATCGAATCAGTTCGTCCTTGTTGTCACACATGCTATCTCTCTGCAAAATTTTGTCCGAATCAGTCCACAACGATTTGAAATATTTTGTTCACAAACAAACGGACAAACAGACAGACAGACGTGGGTGTAAACATAACCTCTATCCACCTTTGGTGGCGGAGGTAACAACAAAATCAAAAACTTTCCTTTTTATTTTTGCATGTTGAATGATTTAATTACTTTCCCCTTTTTTAACTTCCAATAGTATGTCTGAATTTAATTTGTGCTCGTTTTTTCTCTGCAAATGTGATATACCATATCAAAGGTTATCCTTATTTTTGAGAAATTGAAATTGAAATGCTTTTTTGCTTTTTTGCATTGGTTTTCATTTTATTACCACTGCAATATTGATATTGTTTTTATTACACAACCTCAGGCTAGTGCAACCAAGGGCATCATTTTAAAATATATTAGAACCATCTTTAAAATTATTGATGAAACGTTGACCTTTAGTTTTGCATTTCACATGAGGTGAAACGATCCCTGGTTATGTATGTACGTGTGTGAGATCTACGACATGTTTTATCTGCATGCCTGTTTGGTTGCAGTGGCAGTGTGCTGATCAATGGAAAATGGGCCTATTGAATGGGAATTTGGCTTTCCAGCTCATGCCGCATGACTGCTTCCTTCACACAAACCTCCTGTAGTAGGAAAGCCTTAATGCAATGAATTGACCACCAGGGTTTCCCTTCACTCATTATAAATTGCCCTCTCACATTCTGATAAAGTGGAGTTCTTGAATCATTTGCCAACTTGCTACCACAAGCAGCTTCTGGGGCAATCTTTGAGACATATCACCACTCAAAATGCTTAATGATCGGAAATCCCAAGCTTCAGGATGTGCTTCATGGTGTTCTTTTTATTTATTTTTTCGTATTTTTCGTATTTCGTATACG